>NC_139900.1:2120000-2405000 GCF_905171665.1 Trachurus trachurus
AGGAGGAGGAGGAGGAAGTCATAGAACTGAACAAAACTCCTCCCCCTGGGTGTGTGTGTGTGTGAATGAATGAATGAATTTTATTTATTTTCGAACATGTATAAAAAATATATGTAACTATTTGTACATACAAAAGAAAGAAAAAGAGGAATAAAAAATAAAAATAGAGTCAAGACAAACACTGCACATTGTTTGAAAAAGGAGTAGGAAGAAGTACAATAGCCTACTTTTTTAATACTTTTTTAATTTCCCACCCCATTTTAAAGCAGAAGTAAGCGATCCGGTCGTTTTGGCTAATGCTGCGTTCCAGGCAGGCTTTTGAAACCGTAAATTACAGCTTCAAGTCACAACTTACGACTTTGTAGCGTTCCAGGCAACCCACTCGTGTTTCTCCGACCTGTTTTACCTGTGAAAGTCACTATAACGGCCACTCGTAACTTCTGACCCGTGAACTCGTACCAGATCGAACTGGTACCACTTCACAGGTCGGAAAAACACGAGTTACGAGTTGCCTTGAACGCACCATAACTTCCTGTCAGCCGATGGAGTTAGCAGCCCCCGCCCTCGTCATGGATCTATTGGTCCTCGTCCCTACGTCACCACATTCACGCGCATCCCTTGGCTGCACACACAGAGAGGACTGCCCCTTTATGCCGTTCTCTCTCCTCATTGGATAAAGGTTGTAGGATACAAGGAAAGTTTTCTCCTGGGCTCAGAGCAGAGCAGAGTGACTGACAGACCCGTGTTTCAGACCAAACACTCTATAGAAGTGATTGCTGTCGGAAGATACAACTATTTAAGACTTAGATTAACACAAACATTCACCTTACTTCTGCTTTAACTGTTCTTCAGTTAGTAACTACACAGATATCCTTATAACTACATAATACACCTATATAAATATATACACTTCATAAATATCGATATAAATATATCATTACAAAAATATCCTTATAAATATAAATTTTTAAATATATATATATAAACTATCCCCATAAATAAATATATAGCTACCATATACTAAGTTAGTTAGAATATAACAATCAACCCTGTTCTATAGATAGAATGTGAGATAGATGTGTGTGTGTGTGTGTGTGTTTCTACATCAGTTGTTCCTGTTGTTCCCCGAGGAGCTGCTGCAACATCTGCCCCCCCCCCCCCCCCCTCCCCCCCCCCCACACACACACACACTCTCACACACACACACACACAACATCAAACAACAGGTCTGAAGTCACTATAACAACTAAACTGACTGGACTTGTTGAAGCTGATTGATTATTGGTTATCGATCTGGAAACGCTGATGTTTTTTTTTATCCCCGTTGGTTTATTGATCCTCCATCTGATCTAACCCCCCCCCCCCCCTCTCCACACACACACACGCCCCCCCCCCCCCCCCCCCCCAGAGAGAGCAGAGAGTCTCAGGTGTGTGAACTCTCTCCGCCTGCAGCTGATCTGATCTCAGGTGTTCACAGGAGGAAGTGAATCATCTGCTGCTGCAGGCGCACACACACACACACACACACACACACACACACACACACACACACACACACACACACACACACACTTTACAGTAGACTATGGGCTGTCAAAACGAACTTCGCTATTCCAATAGAACTCACTTTTTTTTTAAAGGAGCATTATCACAAATACAGCAGTACTGGCAATAAAATAAAAAAACAGAAATATAATATGCAATAAAGAGGTCGAGGGGAGCCGTAACTATATGTGTAAGGGCCAATAAGTTAATAATTTAATGGCAATAATTTAATTTAAAACAGTTCAAATTGATCATGATAATTTCGTGTTAAATGTGTTACTTTAAAATGTATAAGTTGGTAATGTGTACATGATAAAAAATGTTCTGTGTCTTTAAATGTTTTGCTCTGATGTCATCTTGCAGCTGTAACTGTGATTGGATGTAACAGTTTTAGTTTTGAGTCGGATAATGGTGGAAGCTACACAGTCTTTTGACCGTGCGTCAGACATTGTAATTTACCTTCAAGTTTTCAAGTAACTTCAAGTTCTTTGGGTCCATTCACAACACTGTATGCTGTAAATCTCTGGGCAGGGCTATTATGGGCTGGCGTTGCTAACGGGAGGAGTGCAGAGAGTCCTCTACTGCAATTAAAGTACTTAGGGGCTATTTGTAGATCATACAACCCCACTTTAAAAAAATGATACTATCCCTTTAAAGCTTCAGAAGCTTCAAACACATATAACACATTTGATTGCCAGAGGAGATCCAAATTAGGCACTTTATATCTCATCTATATGTATTTATTATACATTTCTGGCCATATCTATAGCCTGTATGTGCATCTGACCTTATAATATTTTGATTTCCCTTCATGAAGTTTTGTATTGATTTGGTAAAACTTGTTGCAAATGTTGGAGTGCCCTCTAGTGGACGTGGTTCTCAACCTTTTGTACATCAAGGACCCTAAATTGACACAAATTAGACCACGGACCCACATTGGACCAAATTTAGAAGTAAGCACCAGAGATACACAAATATTTGTTCTGAGACTGAAGAACGTTACTTTTTTATACTTTTAAATTAGGGCCAATTCATTTTTTGGAAATATTATAGAGAAATTTCTGGAAAAAAGTGGTCCAATTTCTCCAAAAACATTTTAACATTTCTAGGAAGAAGTGGTAAAAATTGTCTCAAAAAAAATAAAAAAATAAAAATGTTCTTTTAAAAAAAGTGGTAAAATTTCTCGTTAAAAAAAATGTTCAAAATAAAAAAGTAAAAATTTTCTAGAAAAAAGTGGTAAAATTTCTAAAACAAAAAAGTTTTTTAAAAAATCTAGAAAATGTGGTAAAATTAAAAAAAAAAAACTTCTAGAAAAAAGTGGTAAAATTTCTCTTAACATTTTTTTTCAAAATAAGAAAGTAAAAATTTTCTGGAAAAAAGTGGTAAAATTTCTAAAACAAAAAAGTAAAAAAAAATCTAGAAAAAGTGGAAAAATTTCTCGTAAAAAAATGTTCAAAATAAAAAAGTAAAAATTTTCTAGAAAAAAGTGGTAAAATTTCTAAAACAAAAAAGTTTTTTAAAAAATCTAGAAAAAGTGGTAAAATTAAAAAGAAAAAACTTCTAGAAAAAAGTGGTAAAATTTCTCGTAATATTTTTTTTCAAAATAAGAAAGTAAAAATTTTCTGGAAAAAAGTGGTAAAATTTCTAAAACAAAAAAGTAAAAAAAAATCTAGAAAAAGTGGTAAAATTAAAAAAAAAAAAAAAAAAAAACTTCCAGAAAAAAGTGGGAAATTTTTTAAAAAACATTTTAAAAATTCTAATAAAATTCTAATATTTAACATAAGAAGCGTTATAAATTGTAATCTGCTTTGAGGGTTGACAGCTCTACAGGAGACAGAGGAACAGACTTCAGGTTAAAACTGGTTGTTTTTATTTCTAACAGAGTTTTTTTAACAAACTGAATAAAACGTGTGAATCGGATAAAAAACTGTACGAAACATTTAGTTAAAAACGTCCATCAACTATTATATATTAGTGACTGATCCCTGATTGGCTGATCCTGATTGGCTGAGTCTGCTGGTGACCGATCTGCTCGCTGCTGCTGCTGATGATGATGTCATTTCCTGTCAGGGCACCGTCGTCATGACGTCCATCTGGCTGCCTCGGCGTCGGCGGCTCTGATTGGCTGCAGCGCCGCCCACGGGTCCTGCAGCATGGACGGGCTGAAGAACTTCTCCACGGGGGGGTCGGCCTGCAAACACACACACACACACACGGTTAGCGCCATGGCCACGTCCCCATGACAACGGTAACGAATGATTACCAGTTAAAGCTGCATCCCAAAGAAATTTAAAGGGATAGTTCAACATTTTTGGCAAATTGGCCCATTGCCATAATCCCTATAGTCATAGCAGTAGGTTTGTTACCTTTAATTGTCGGTGCAAGCTATTTTTAGAACGGCGGAGCAGAGCCGCGAGCTGCTCAGAGCTACGCTACGGAGGCTCATTATGGGATTTCTTGGTTTCCCTCATCAAACTCATCAAATACAGAATCCAACAACTCCACAACAACGCTCTGGTGGACAAGTTGTGAGCTGCACATTCACCACGCTATGAGATAATAACACAACGTTACCACACAAAAAAATGCTTCTATCCCTTTAACCTCTTGTGTGGGCGTTCACACGGCTGATGATGTCACTGGTTCCCTTTTGTGCTCCGTGTGCCAACAACAGTCGTTGGTGGGAAGTTGGTTTCGACTTCGTTAGTGCCCTATTGTGATATAACGACAGTCATTGGAGTCACAGGAGATTCAACAATCTAACCTCTAAGAAAAACAACTGTTCACAAGTGACTCCAACGACTGTCGTTATAACACAGTAGAGCACTAACGAACTCGAAACCAACTTCCCACCAACGACTGTCACTCCAACGACTGTCGTTATAACACAGTAGAGCACTAACGAACTCTAAACCAACTTCCCACCAACGACTGTCGTTGGCACATGGAGCACAAAGCCAGCCAGCACCGAGCCAACCCGCTCCATGAATGATATGAACGGCTGATTCAGAGCTGAAAGGAACACTTCAGTTTGTTGATGGGGGGGATTAGTAGGGGTGGTTAATTGGCCCAATTTCCCGATTCGATTCGATTACGATTATTGAAGTCTCGATTCGATTACAGACCGATTTTCGATTATTAACGATTATCGATTCGATTTTCGATTATTAATGATTATTGTTATGATTATTATCAGTCAGTTGCTGAATTATTATTAGCCTATTTTTATTTATTGAAAACCACAGATTAATTTTCTCTTTGTGCGTTGATTGCTTGTTGGCTCATTTTTTGATTCTTGGATTTTTTGTTACAATAAATTACTTTAACTGATCATGGACCCTTTGTATTTTTGGAAGTGTCACAAAGGAGATTTAAATTAGTAAGTCTATTTTTTTGAAAGACAGATGCAACACATATTTTACTGTAGGCTTTAGATAATGTACACATAAAAACACAACACAACACACGTAACTAGTGATCAAATAATATTGCTCTGGAACAACCAGCTTGCACACATTTTACTTTAGCCTACTGTTATAAAAACAGAGCACGCTGTGTAACTTCAACTTCAGTGATCAAATCATTGCTCTGGAGCAACCAGATTCTTTATGGAGGAAGACCAGCTGGTCCACATGTTGTGACGTGTTAACAGGCTAAAGCCAGAATTAAAACAGTTTTTAGCAGCTTTACTGCTATGGTTGTAGCGATGCTAATTTCTGTTAGCCCGTCTATGGTGTTTTACATTATACAACGTTAGCATTAAGCTAGCGGACTTTATGCTTCAAAAGCAAGCTCACTGCTGTCTGTCCCATAGAAAAACATGACAGCGGCAGCCTAGTTTGGAACATGAACCACGTGACCGCGCTGGCGGCGACATCAAAAGCTGTCGCCACTCAATTGTATCGATCTTTGTCTCGCTCCGGCACCGTTAGCACCTTGTTAGCACTAGAGTGCCTATAGAGATCTCGCTATAGGCACTCTAGTTAGCACCTACACACTTGCTCGCTAGCTCAGTTACACAGCCTCTTGTTATGACAGACAGACCGCTCCACCTTGTGGTTAAATCCTGTATGACATCCAGTAACAGGAGGACTCGCCTTTGTATTACAATTTAAAAAAAAAAAAAAAAAAAAAAAAAAAAAATAGAATTTTTTTTTTTTTGAAAAATATAAATAATCGATTTTTGGAAAATTAATAATCGATTCATAATCGGTCATTTAATAATCGCGATTAATCGATTATCGATTTTTTTCACCACCCCTAGGGATTAGCATTAGATGACTGGTCAAAATTTACTCCGTTACAAGTAAAAGTAGCTCAGTCGACATGTTACTCCAGTAAGAGTAAAAAAGTACTTGCTTAAGTATCCCAAAGTACATGCTTTTGAATTTACTTGAACCCTACTACTTTAAACCTACTGTGTAGAGTGTAAATTGTGGCCGTTTGGAGTTTGGAAAGAGAAAAAACCTGGGGTTTTTCTGGCATCTCTCCCACTCTAACCGATGATGTCACGCACTCTGACACGAACATTCCGTCCAATACACACCCATTATAATCTCATAATTTCTCCAAAAATGATCATGGTCATTGATCAGGGATTGATCAAAAACTATATGACCTATCAAAACATGGAGTAATACGCCAATACACAAGACTTGTGTCTACTGTTTAAAGTTTAAATGGTGTCTCTAGGTGAAAGTATGCCTGAGCAGTAGACGTTTGTTAAACTCCAATGATTGGAATTTTTCGCTTTTTTTCCCGCCCGTCCCATTGACTTCAATGCAAAATTTTGCGCTGTAAACTGTTGAGAAAGGTAATAGCACACCGATCCCGATCAAGACGCACGTTTTGATATATTTGATAATATCATATATTTGATAATATCAAAACGTGCCCGGGCACTGGTCACTGCAGCTATGAAGGGACCAGTGCCCGGTGCGATGGCCCGTGGCCCTAACAAGCAAAAGAACGCACATGGAGATAAATAGGAAATTCAAATTTCGCCAAAACATTGTGTAAGAAGCTGTTTGAACCGGTTCTTTACCTGGAACTTCTGCGCGGAGCCGCCGGGACTGAAGGACTGCGGCCGGCGGAACCCGTTCCCTCTGCGCCGCATCTGTCCTCCGAAGCCCCGGGACTCGAACCCGTACCCGAACCCGGAGCCTGAGCCGTCTCTGCCTCTACATCCTCGGTTAGACCCTGGAGAACCGACCGGGGAACCGGAGCTCCACCCGGGGCTCGGAGCTCCGCGGTAGCCGCCTCCTCCGGAGCCTCCGTACGGGGAGCTCCGAGCCCCGGGGGAAGCCCAGCCTGACGCCGGGGAGCTGGAGCTCCACGCCGGGTTAGGAGAAGCCCAGCCCGGCGCCGGGGAGGGGAAGCGGGCGTCGGGCCGCGGAGCTCCGGGGCTGCGGTGGGGCTGCGGAGGTCTGGCCGGAGAGCGATACATCTGGTCGGCTGCAGAGAGAGCGGAGAGACTGGAGGAAGACTCACGGAGGATCACTACAGATCACCACCACCACAACAACAACACACCGACACTCAACCGGAACAGGAAGTCGTTCCCCCTCCTCTCGGCTGCAGCCTGCAGCGCCACCCAGCGGCCACCAGAGTCACTGCAGCCTGCAGCGCCACCCAGCGGCCATAGATATGCTTCAACGCGGCCGCCATCTTGGTACGGGGTAAGCCGATTCAACTTGAACCCTTTTCCCATAAAGACATTATCTATGGTGCTATTATGAATGAACAACAATGATTTGGACTTTTTTTTTTTTTTTTTTTTAACTTTCTTTTTAATTTTTGATTTACACTGACAGCAAGACAAGCTCATCAAAAAAATAACACAAACTTACAGCCTTCCGCTGTCACTAACAACAACATACAACACAAAATAATACTACATAATATAATAAAAACCAAAAACACAAATACAAGTAAAAGACAGGATAGAAAAAGAAAAAAAAATGTGAGAGTGTGTGTGTGTGGGGGTGTTATCTTAATTTACACCAACATTTATTATTGATGGCCACTCGCATCCAAAAAACATACTCAGGGGGGTCCACTCTTTAACAAATTCATCTAAGGTTCCTTGCACCACATGAGATAGTCTTTCATAAGGAACAATTGATAGCAGTTTCTCATACCACGTTGCTAACGTAGGCGGGTGCTCATCAAGCCAAGTATGGTCTGAAACACGGGTCTGTCAGTCACTCTGCTCTGCTCTGAGCCCAGGAGAAAACTTTCCTTGTATCCTACAACCTTTATCCAATGAGGAGAGAGAACGGCATAAAGGGGCAGTCCTCTCTGTGTGTGCAGCCAAGGGATGCGCCTGAATGTGGTGACGTAGGGACGAGGACCAATAGATCCATGACGAGGGCGGGGGCTGCTAACTCCATCGGCTGACAAGACGTTATGGTGCGTTCAAGGCAACTCGTAACTCGTGTTTTTCCGACCTGTGAAGTCGTACCAGTTCGATCTGGTACGAGTTCACGGGTCGGAAGTTACGAGTGGCCGTTATAGTGACTTTCACAGGTAAAACAGGTCGGAAAAACACGAGTGGGTTGCCTGGAACGTAAGTTACAAAGTCGTAAGTTGTGACTTGAAGCTGTAATTTACGGTTTCAAAAGCCTGCCTGGAACGCAGCATTAGCGAAAACGACCGGATCACTCACTTCTGCTTTAAAGTACTTAGGGGCTATTTGTAGATCATACAACCCCACTTAAAAAAAAAATGCTACTATCCCTTTAAGCGACTCAATGACTTGACTAATAAAGTAGACTTAGTGGAGCAATAATAATGATAATATAGAGACTAGAGGGTTGTGGGTCTGACAGGTGAAGCAGAGTCAGAGGATGTGGTGCAGCAGCAGCAGCAGCAGCAGGTGAGTGGAGCGTTTGTGAATAGCAGCAGTGAGTCTGAGTCGAGGTTCAGGCCTTCGCAGCGCTGACGTGTCCTGCTGCTGCTGCTGCCCACACACACACACACACACACACACACACACACACACACACACATGACCATCCTCCACCTCTCAGTCTGTCTCCACGTCAGCGCCGGCTTCATCAGACACCTGACCTGTAAAAATAAACCTCCACCGTCGCCACGGTGACGATGGCGCTGAGGCTGAGGTGTCGGGTGCTGCACGAAGGAACATGTTACACAGGCAGGGACACTTCTGTGTTTGTAGTAGTTGTAGTTTATTCGATCTTTAACACAAAATTATTTACAGTTGAGGTTTGTGTTTTGTTTAATTACAGTGAAGTGATGATTCCTGTCATCAGGGCCGTTGCTATGAATTCTGGGCCCCCTTAAAGAATACTAAAGTGGGCCCCTCCCCCTAACTTTTCCTTTTTTTTTCTTAGACCATACACCGCGGAACCGGGGGGGCCAGGGGGGCCATGGCCCGGGTAACTTTTGTGCTCTGATTATTTTATGAATAGCCTAAAAGCTGTAGTAAAAAGTTGTATCTGTGTTTTTAAGAGCCAAGTCACCACCACACACACCTTCACTGCTGCCGATAAAAAAAACTGTCACAGAGTGCTGCATTTTGATTTGAATTTGTGAGTCTATCAAGTGCATTGTTTATCAATACGTCATGCGTGAGTGTTCTCGGTGCTTTCTTTTTTGTCTCGGCGCTCAGAGCGCTCAGAGTTTATGTTCAACTTTTGGAACAGCGCCGCACTTCGCGGCTCGGACGTGAGGCGGCTCGTTTCGGCAGCGTTCAGAGAGAGAGAGAGAGAGAGGGAGAGAGAGAGAGAGCTCCGTGGACACGGCTGTTGGTCACGGGCACGAGCAGTGGGGGCCGTGTCCACCGGACACCGGACGCTATGAAAAATATGCATACCAGGCACACGTCTCTCATTGATGGTGAGTCACACCCCCTTCTCTCTCCAGTGGATCTGTGTCCGCTCTGTTCCCACTCCGGTGCGTTTGATGTATAACAACACACTGCAGTGACACGGTGGAAACTCTCTGATTGTTCCTAACGGAGTCAGAACGGAGCGGAGACCGCCGTGGATATTCATGTGAACGGGTGCCTGCGCTGCGCGCATGTAGACCTTTCTCTCTTCCTCTCACATTGCGGATTATTGTGTGCGTGTGTGTGTGCATATGTAGGCTACAGAGGTACCTGTGCATAAATACTGTAATACTGTCCCGTCTAAATAAACAGGACATTTACATTTAGGCTATGCAGTGTCATTTTGAATAAAACCCTGTCCCATATAGACGCGTGTCTCTCTAGACGGGTCCGCTCGGCGCACACACACACACACACCTTCCAAAAAAAAAGAAAAAAAAAAGAACTATTGGCAGAAGTCCGGGCCATGAGAACCGTCATCTTACCTCTCATATGGATAATCAGCGTGATGATGTATCATAAACTGGATACAAACACCGCAACTCTGTCCGGAGCTTCGCTACTTTTATTTCCGTATCCTTGGTAACAGTAACCCCCAGTACAAGGATTTCAAAATAAGGGCACACTGACCACTGAGTTAATTTTTAGGTAATGAGTCTTATTTTAAGTGGAAAGAGATTAGTTTTGACTAGAAATGAGACATTTGGACAAGAAATAAGACAAATATTCTTGGAAAGATGTAGAGTTTTTACAGTGTACTATGAGTATTAGTCAGGGTCTTACGCAGAATAAATCAGTCATACAAAGATTAGACTACTGGGGTTTTTTATGGGCCCCACTGGGCGCTGGGCCCCTAGAGTTATCATCACCTTTCTCCCCTATACAACGGCCCTGTCTGTCACCGAGGAGTTTATTCATAAAAATAAAAACTTGAAGTCTGGTCGCAGTGAAACAGGAAGTGATGCTGCAGCTCAGACACAATGAAGAAAACATCATTTTAACCCTTTAATTTACAGGCCGCTTATTATGCGATAATATCAAGAAATAGCCAAGAAATAACAAGTAATTGTGTCATAATGTCTAGAAATAACGGCCAGTTTCATAGTAATATTGAGAAATATCGCCAAGAAATAAAAACAATTTTCAATTACAATGACTTGGTGGAGAAAAATTCTGGCCTTTCCCAAAAAAATTCAAAGCATGAAAAGTATGTGTAATCTTTTACCTTTATGAGAGTTTCTTTATGAATCAGTCAGTCAACCTTCCATAAAACCATCATTCGTTCATCTAGTTCATAAATAGATGGAAAAGGTGCAGGCTGAAGCTATCCTTTAATTCAAGTTTCCATTATATCTATTAGAGCTCTTCATGGTTTCAGAGTCATAGAAAGAAATAAGTTTCCAGTAATTAACAAGTGTAGCCAAAAAATAAAAGAAATAGATAATTAAACAGTATTACAGTTGCAATCAACACCCAATTATCCGATCCTGTTTATAGCTTTCTATCTATCATACTATGTTTTACTGTAATCTAGCTCGGTGGAGATGAGGTGGTTATGAACCCAGTTGGCCACCAGGTGGCCTGTAACTCTCAGTCTGGTACATCATAGTCCATCATATTCAGTGTTTTACTCATTTGCCTGATATAAAAATCTGGATCAAAACATGGCAACAGAGCTGGAATCAGCAGATGTCGGCCATAATTCAACCATGGACACATTAATCATGAACCTTTAAAGGTCCAGTCTGTAAAATGTTGGTAAAACCGTGACATTCTAGTTTGCAGCGCTCATGACGCTTTATGAATGTGAAACTCTTGAAATCTGCTCTCTGATTGGCTGGATTTCCCCTTCAGGCTGCCGTACAAACATGGCGGAACAAGATGGCGACGCTCTCTAAAGCCAGACCCTTGTTACTGACCCTTTGCAGCGACGTCACTGTTATGGCGTGACGAGGTGGAAGGCAGAAAGTGGTACAGAAGACCGAGAGAATACTGTGACGGATGAGGATGAGTAGATATTCTATTTTATGACACGGCTCTATTGAATGTTGCTCTCTGATTGGTCCATCGCTGCGTTCTGTGGTCCGTCATCTCTGTATAAAGACCATCGTCCTTCCTGTCCTTCCTTATTTCTCCATAGTAGCCTATCCCTTACTTAAATTGACGTCCACTGTTCCTCTGCCGTCCGTCATGGCATTCATACTTCGTGACGTCATGTGCAAAGGGTCAATATGTAGATATAAAAGAAGAATTATAAGGCTGCGAAAACCAAACGCATTTTATTTTATAGTGATTATACACTATATATATTCAGATTTTAAAGGATCCATCACCTGAAAATCCATTTTTTTCCCCCAGGTTATTGCATGTAGACCTCAATCTTCTCTGTCACTGACAATAGCTGACATGTTTTTCCGGGCAAAGAACTTCACTCTCGCCTCCTCCCCCATGAAAAAAAACACGATTTCAGATCGGGCTTCTCGTTGACGTCAGTAAGAAGCCAAGTGGGGCAACCGGCAGCGGTAGCTGTAAAACAGACGAAAAGCTGTTTTATTTCTCGCTCTAGCGCTGTAATTATGGAACTTTATTAAGTTTTAATATTTTTGATGAGAGAATGTAACTGTTTAGATCAACAATGTGCCGTTAGTTTATCCAAATGACGGCTGTTTAGAAGTTTGCTCCGATGTTTTTCAGAGACGTGAAGCTCAAACAAACAATTCATCAATGAGACCAACATTTATCTCCTAAACAGAATTTAAAGGTGGTAAACCTCTAAACCTCTTTCTATCTATCTATCTATCTATCTATCTATCTATCTATCTATCTATCTATCTATCTATCTATCTATCTATCTATCTATCTATCTATCTATCTATCTATCTATCTATCTATCTATCCGTCTGTCTGTCTATCTATCTATTTGTTCACCCGTTGCCTCAGTGTGAATGTTTCCTCTCTGCTGCGGTGAATGAACTCTGACTGTTTGTTCAGTCTCTTCCTGTCTGGCGACTATCTCTCTCTGTCTCTCTCTATCTCTCTGTCTGTCTCTCTCTCTATCACTCTTTCTCTCTGTCTCTCTCTCTCTCTCTCTGTCTCACTGATCTGGTTTCTGGTTTCGGTCAGACCTGCAATGAACTCTGGGTGTTTGAAGAGACGACCTGTGGTCAGGTTCACGTCCAGTCACACAGAATGAGACACTGGATCGTTCCCATATTTATAAAAAAAAGAACAATATGACAGTTTTTTTTAGTAATTAGGATCCCATTAGTCGCAGCATAGCTGTAAAATACACCAAGAATACAAAATATAACAACATAATACAAGGAAACCACATAAATATACATATACTCAGACGTAACATATACAAATCGTAGGACACACATGTACACATGCAATCCTTTTGTTTCTCCTCATTAAAACTTAAAACTTTATCTATTTTCTTTTCTTTTACTTTTATTTGCTCTTGCTTTTAACTCTGTTTTTAGTGTTTTGTTTGTTTTTATTCTGTTTTATGCTTCTTTTTTTAATGTTTTGTCTTTATGTAAAGCACATTGAGTTGCCTTGGTATGAAATGTGCTATATAAATAAAGAGGCCTTGCCTTTTCCTCCCCCCTTTTACTGCCCAGTCGTCCTCTTATGTCTGTCTTATTGTGTGTATTGTCTGCTGTATGTGTACGGATGGGTTAATCGCTGTAATTTCACTGTACTTGTATAGTGACAATAAAGGCTTTTGACAGAGGGAGGTCAACTGATTGAATAGAAACAGCTTGTAAATGTTTGACTGCACTGATTAGGTGACAGAGGATAGAAGACAGAGGACAGGTGTGCTACTGTAGCCGATGTTCATATCTGACCCACTGCGTTGTGTTTCTCACGGCCTGCCCTAGGTGGGGTTCGAACCCTGCTCTCCTCCTCCAACGATGCTAACCGCTTTGCCAAGAGGTTGACAACCGCTTGGCATGTGGGTTAGCAAGTCCTTTATGGGTGGAGTGAGTGCACATCCGTTACACTACCGCGTCGGCCCAGCAGGATTTTGACCAGTTACTGTAAAACGAAACAAAAGACATTTGATCCTCATGTGATCGTCTTGTTTGGACGTTTGAAATTATTAATGAGCTCATCACAGACTCAGATACCCACTGGAGTGTGTCCCAGCATGCACTGGGGGAGAGGTCTGTCCCAGCTAGAGCACTGGAAAAGAGAGTAAGGACACCACCATTGACTCCCGTGGTAAGGGTTTAAGGGTTTAAGGGTTTAAGGGTTTTGCGCCCCTAGTGGCAGGATATGGGTATTGCAAAAGCGCCCAGAAAACCCATTCACTCCAATGTATGTGTGTTGCCCACTTGCTGGTAAATTGATGAAAACGGCCGTGTTTTTGTTTTTAGGTGTCTTGGTCATATCAGATTATACTTATAATTTGTTTATTACAAAATGTAGATTGAAACATTAATGTAGACAACTGTTTTTTCTAGTCCCAGCATGCACTGGGGGGGAGGTGGAGTAGCTACACCTGGCCCGTCAGCAGCCAGGTACAGGTGAAACACACACACACACACACACACACACTGAACAATGCCCATGTAACTCTGTGCTCCACATTCATCTCTGTGTTTTTTTCCATCAGCTTGCAGGTCAGCGAACAAACAGCATCGCCGTGCCAACCAGCTACTGTTCAGCAGCCAATCACAAAGCAGAAAGTGTGACAGTGTTGATTAACCACCAACGTGACTCCAGCAGTAAACGTTAGAATGTCTTTAATGATAATAATTAATTAAATAATAATTCATATAAAGTTGCATCAGTTTCAGTTCATTTTGTTTCACAATGAAGGCGAATAATTTATTAACATCCGTTTCCTCTGGTTCATTAATTAACTCACTGCTCGTTAATGTTTGTTCACTCGCTCATTAACAGTGGTCGTTAATGGCAACGGTCTTTGGCTCCTTCTCAGTCTTCTGAAAACTCTCAGGAACGTTCTTAACTGTGCAAAATACATTGTATTTATAATAATAATGATAATAATAATAATGATAATAATACATTTGGCTCCAGCAGCTGTGTTGAACAAATTCTTTTCAAGTATGTGGTGACATACATCAGACATTTAGGCCTGGACGACACGTATATGGAGATTTTTTTAAGCGGATATTTTCGTCTTTGTTCGCCAGGGCCGTTGTATAGGGGAGAAAGGTGATGATAACTCTAGGGGCCCAGCGCCCAGTGGGGCCCATAAAAAACCCCAGTAGTCTAATCTTTGTATGACTGATTTATTCTGCGTAAGACCCTGACTAATACTCATAGTACACTGTAAAAACTCTACATCTTTCCAAGAATATTTGTCTTATTTCTTGTCCAAATGTCTCATTTCTAGTCAAAACTAATCTCTTTCCACTTAAAATAAGACTCATCACCTAAAAATTAACTTGTTTTTAGATCATTTTCACTTAAATTCACAATAAATAGAAAAATCTGCCAGTGAAAGTAAGTTTTTTGTGCTTGTAATAAGGAAGGAAAAACTTGCTCCACTATCAGATTTTTTCTACTTATTCCAAGTGAAAATCTGCTTGAAAGAAGTAAAAAGTGTCTAAAAACAAGCTGCTTTTAATATGATGAGTCTTATTTTAGGTAGAATGAGATTTGTTTTGACTAGAAATGACATTTTGACTAGAAATAAGACAAATATTCTTGCTAAGATACTTGAGTTTTTGCAGTGTAATGCTGCATTAGCATCAAAACAAAGAAGGCTAAATAAAAAACCATAATACATACGTAGTCTAAGAAAAAAAAAGGAAAAGTTAGGGGGAGGGGCCCACTTTAGTATTCTTTAAGGGGGCCCAGAATTCATAGCAACGGCCCGGCTTGTCGCTAGGCGCTTGACGTCATCGTATCAACACCAGCTCCGTTTATCATCGCTACACGGACCCACTCGATCGGATTTTTTAAATTTTATTTCTCCACTTTTTTATCCGTTTAAAAATATCTCCGTTTATGTGGGTGAAATCGTCGTGTTCGTGTGGTTTTAGAAGCCCAATTGGACAGAAAAATGTGCGTTTAGGAATATATCGTATTGGTGTAGCCCAGGCCTTTAGATAGCAGTTGAAGTGGAACAGTGGAAAACAATAGAAAACAATAGAAAACAATAGAAAACAACGTTCAACAGTGTAAATGGAGACAGGAAATGTTGCATAGTCTCTGTCACTACGAGTTCCAATGTGGAACAGAGTCTCTCCCCGTCAGAAATAGAGAGCCAAAGGAAGCAGGAAGTAACATCGTCGCCATGGGAAACTCAATTTGGAAAAAGTCTCCATGTGAGTGAACGGGAGTCAAAGTTTTATTTCTAATGTGAGTGAATAGTGTGATGATAAAACTCTCTGAGCTCTACCTGTTTAAAACACCACGGTTCATGAAGAGAAACCAGCAGTTTGTTGTAAAACTATTGTAGAATAAAACTCTGAAGAATCTGTAATCACACTAAATACATTCTTCTGTTGCCGTGACAACAAACTGCTGGTTTCTCTTCATGAACCGTGGTGTTTTAAACAGCTCAGAGAGTTTTATCATCACACTATTCAATCACATTAGAAATAAAACTTTGACTCCCGTTCACTCACATTTAGACTTTTTTTTTTTCCGAGTTGAGTTCCCATAGACCAGAGCGGCATCTCTATGCAAATGAGAATGACTGATGCATCCTGGGTAATTTAGGGGCAGCACCCGGCATTTTTAAATTGCACTCAGTGGCTTTTTGTGTTTTGATGGAGCGTAGACTAACTAACAATCAATTTGAATGTTTTATTTTGTGTTTCTTTTGTAGCACTATGTCTCATAATTATTTTGACACCCTCTTTGAAACCCACCGTTCACGCTATCTTGAAAAACTACAATGAATGAATCTAGCGGTATGCTCCTTTAGCCTCCCACAGTGATCAATGACTCCACACAGTGGCCAGAAATGTCTGACCCAGACATCTACACTGCAAAAATCTAACCAAGAATATTTGTCTTATTTCTAGTCAAAATGTTATTTCTAGTCAAAATAAATCTCATTATACTTAAAATAAGACTCATCACATTTAAAAAGTAGCTTGTTTTTAGACACTTTTTTACTTTTTTCAAGCAAATTTTCCACTTGAAATAAGTAGAAAAATCTGATAGTGGAGCAAGTTTTTCTTTCTTATTACAAGCACAAAAAACTTACTTTCACTGGCAGATTTTTCTATTTATTTCAAGTGAAAATTAGTTTGAAACAAGTGAAAATGATCTAAAAACAAGTTGATCTTTAGGTGATGAGTCTTATTTTAAGTGGAAAGAGATTAGTTTTGACTAGAAATGAGACATTTGGACAAGAAATAAGACAAATATTCTTGGACAGGTTTTGAGTTTTTGCAGTGTACACGTATTTGGTGGAATCACCGGGAGGTTTTGGCTCAGTGTTGTCTGTAAACAGCCTGTTAATAGACAACTTTTTGTTAGTTAGTTTGTTAAGCCAGTTAGGCTGAACTTTTCAATGGAGGGATGCCGGACGCTGCCCCTAAATTACCCAGGATGCATCAGTCATTCTCATTTGCATAAAGATGCCGCTCTGGTCTATGGCGACGTTACTTCCTGCTTCCGCTTCGGCTTCTCTATACAATGCTTCATCTCTAAACATAAATACAGTGTCTGCAGTGGGAGTTGCAGACCCACGTGGTCTCTGGGTAGCCACGGCAACAGGGGGCGTGGCCTAGGAGCAGCCACACTCCTCCACCACCATGTTGTGGATGTCCTTCTTGATGATCTTCTGCTCCTCGTTGTAGTAGAGCATGGACATGGCGCGCAGCCGCGTGGGCACGCAGCACGACCGCAGGTTCTGGAACGGCCCGTAGCCGCGCATCCGGTAGTGGCTGATGACGGCCGAGTGGAAGGACAGCGAGGAGCTGCCGAGGCTCGCCACGTGGTGGTCGGGGCAGTCGCCCTCGCAGTAGTTGGCGTGGTAACCGGACGGGGCGATGATCCAGTCGTTCCAGCCGATGTCCCTGAAGTTCACGTAGAACTGCCGCTTGCAGCAGACGCCCGGTTTCCCGTCGCAGTCCAGACCGCGCCGGACCCGCCGCCGCGCCGCCGCCGCCGCCGCCTCGTCGTCGCGCGGCCGCAGCTGCATCATGAGGAACGGGCGGTGGGACTGGTCTCGGCCCGGTGCAGCCGTTGCCGTGGCGGCGGCTCGAGCCAGGACCGGCGCGGCTCCGGCCTCGGAGCACAGCGGACAGGAAACACGCAGGCGGAGCGAGCTGCCGCCGGCGTCCAGCAGCGCCTGGAGGCCGCGAGGGACGGAGAGCGTGTGCCAGCCGCTGCGACGCGCGTCCACCATCTTCTCTGAGATCAACTCCTCCTCTTCCTCCTCCTCCTCCTCTTCCTCCTCGTCGTCATGGCGAAGCTGCAGCAGCCGCAGCGTCACTTTGCTCTTCGCTCTGTTCTGTCTGTTTGACGTCTTCAGGAAGATCCAGACGTCGGCCTGCTCCACCAGCGAGGAGGCGCCGCTGCTCTCCTTAGAAAGGTCGAAGGTCACCGAGTCTGGAGCGTCGCCTGCAGCAGAAGGCACAGTTAGTGTGGTGGCATTTTTTATGAGAAATGACATATAAGCCTGAAAACAACAACAAGACCAATGAAAAGAAAGTTATGCCACCTTTAAAGGGATAGTAGCATTTCCAGTTCCATTGTTCACTATAATATAATTTTTTCCAGCCCTTCAAGGTGCAGGAAAAACACAGTTTTTATTTGGACCTAACCAACTGCTGATCGGCGGGTGCTAACCCTGGGCGGAGGGATACGTGAGTTGGTTAGGTCCAAATAAAAACAGTGTTTTTCCTGCACCTTGAAGGGCTGGAAAAAATTATATTATAGTGAACAATGGAACTGTGTAATTTTTTTTCAGGTAAAACCTCTTTTAGGCCGTGAAAATAGGCCGTTTCTTTGTGTCTGTTCACAACACTGTATGTTGTAAATCTCTGGGCAGGGCTATTATGGGCTGGCGTTGCTAACGGGAGGAGTGCAGAGAGTCTTCTACTGCAATTACAGTACTTAGGGGCTATTTGGAGATCATACAACCCCACTTTTAAAAAAATGATACTATCCCTTTAAAGACTGTGTGAGCTGTGCTATTATGTCATTAATAATCACATTTTATGTTATTTTGTGTTGATTTAAATAGTTAGAATATACTTATTTCTCGTGTTCTTATGTTGTTTCACTCCACCGTGGCTTTATCATCACTGATTTGACACTATCTGCCTACAAACATCGCAACATGCCCTTTAACACCACTAAATGGATGAAAGTGTACATTTCAACAGGGTGGTACAAGGCAAAAGTGGAAAGTCATGAGACAAGAGTGAACTATGTATGACCCCTTGTAACACCTGTTGTTTTGCTGAAAGTTGTTATGCTAGTGCAAATCCATGGAAATGCTAACAGGCAAGGGCTGAGAAAGGGCTCGCAGAATTGCATGAAAGTCTATGGGCAGCCTCCTGGAATACATTGGCAGAATGGCTTGATAGGGAAAGGATTCTAGCTGAAATTAAATGAATTAAAGACAACTCTACTTGAAGATCCATCTTTTCCAGCGTCGTGTTTTGAGTTTTTGAAGTTTATTTTACTTAAATGGAGGAGAGAATTTAAAGGCCCAAATAGGACGATATATACGTTCTATATGTTAATTTTCTTCTACATTAGCAGGTTAGCATGTTAGGCAAGGCAAGGCAAGGCAAGGCATCTTTATTTCTATAGCGCATTTCATACCAAGGCAACTCAATGTGCTTTACATAAAGACAAAACTTTTTTTTTTTAAAGAGAGAAGCATAAAACAGAATAAAAACAAACACTAAAAACAGAGTTAAAAGCAAGAGCAAGAAAATAGATAAAGTTTAAAGTTCTTAAAAAGAGCTCAGCTATAAGCACGTGAAAAGAGAAATGTTTTAAACCTGCATTTAAAGGATAATTTCCGTTTTTTACAACCTGGACCTTATTTCTAACATAAAATACGATGTATCATAACAAAATATTGGCGAAATGAACTAGTTTTGAGGCGAATAATGTGTTATTTAGAGGCTGCATTGCGCTGCCCCGTGTTATACGGATGCATGATCTGATATCACCAAGTAATTAACATCCCAGGACCGCTGTTATAACCAACCGGTTAGGTTTAGGATTTTAGGAAAATCTATTCTGTAGCTGACTGGGAGCCAGTGTAAGGCCTTAAGAACTGGGCTGATGTGATGTGATCTCTTTGTTCTGGTTAAAACGTTGGTTAAATGTTAGCACGTTAGCACGTTAGCGTTAGAGCTTTAGACATCTGGATCAATAAGCTGCTGGTGGATGAAAGGAAGAAAAAAAAATAAACATGTTTTCTTCTCTAACCTATAAACAGGCCAGACACCCCCCTCCCCATGCCCCCCCCGCCCCCTCCATCCCCATTTGAATGAATAAACAAACACAATGACCGGTTGAAGTCTGAATGGGGCCGCTGCCTCTAAATATACTCAATCTGAGCGGAGAAACTAAAAAAAGAGGAAGCCTGATTTCGGGGAATGTTGTGAACAAGGCTCCTAGTATAACAGCCCCCCCCCACACCCCCACTCCCCCCACTCTGAAACGAACCCTAACCACACAGCCATCACCCGCCCCCCCCCCCCAAAAAAAACCTGTTCTGTCCTCCTATGCTTCCCTCTTTGTGTCCTGCCGCAGAATAATTACTGAGACCCACATTTGTCTGAATGAGATTATTCACGGCCTGAGATTGCTCGGTATGCCCCCCCCCACATACACACCTCCCCTCCACCACACTCGTTACTGTTCTGTAATTAGGCTGAGGGGCCGTTTTCTAAAGAGCCTCTGAAAGACACGACTATTAATAGCCTGAAGCTTTTATGTCCGTTGTGATCGGTCCCGTTCACCGGTACAGTTCAGACTCGTGATGCCGAGTTAGTTAGTTAGTTTCCCCCCCGGTCACATGATGATCCATACCTGCTCCTTCTTCGCCACTAAGTCACATGGCTTCCCCCTAACGCGAGACAATGCACTCTCACTGGTTACAGTTCACCTTTAAATGCATTTGCCCACCCTGTCTTAAACAATACCTTGTTCCACACTCATCATCATACTTACTCAGACAATTAAACAACGTCTTAAAACCCACTTTTATAGGTTGGCATACTCTTAACTGTTTCCTGTTCTTGTTTAATTATTCTAACATTTTATCTGTACTGCAAGCGCATTTTACTTATTTATTTATAAAATCATTTGTATTGTACCTCTGTGAATCTGTGCTTTTACTGTTTTGGTGGGTGCACTGCTGTTGACTATGGGCTATTTTTGATTGATTGTTGGTCATGTGACCTCAGAGGGAGGGGGGTTTGCATGGGTTTTTCTGTTTTTGTTCTTTTTCTGTGATGTTTTATCTGTAAAGCACTTTGTGCATTTGCTTGAAAAGTGAACCTAGAACATCCAGAGTCATTGGGCGAAGAGCTTTTAAATTCAAAGCACCTTTTGACTGGAACAACCTGCCAAACTCCCTTCGCTCCATATCCTCTTTACATACCTTCAAGAATGAGCCATTCTACTATTTAACCACCTAAAAACTTCACGAACTGTTCTTAAGAACAAGTTTGTTCTTAAGCCCTACTTACGAAGTTTTTACGAAGATTGTGGCATTCATGAATGTTTTCTTATCCAGAATTTGTTCTTAACTAAGAACAAAATCTACGAACAGTCAGGAGTATACTTACGCACTTTTAAGTGACTGATTATAGCGTTTTAAGTTAACTTAAGAAAGAATCTAAGAAGGTGAATGAGGCCCTGCTCTTGCTTCTAGTGCGTGATAGCTGCCTAATCTTGGAGGTGTCGGATGTACACGTACAATGTATGCGTCTCCTTTCCCCGTGTGCTTTGCTGTTGTTTTGTATTTGCAGCCTTATGTTTTCTTTGTCTCTGTCTCCTTTTGTCTGATTTTGTCCTTTCGTTCTTGTCTTGCCTCTGTTTTGCTTCTGTCTGTATCACTGCTGACTGTTGAGTTGCTAGGGACCCACCTCAAGGGGCTTGAAGTTGATACATGAGCAATACCACTAACACTTGTGTGTAAACGTGTGTGTGTGTGTGTGTGTGTTCCGACAGACACACTGTGTAAACCTGTACACAGACTTTGAACCTCTGTGATTTTTGTGAATGGGCTCTCTACTTATGATGAGTAAACATGAGCGAGGACGTGCACCTTCACTGGTTATCTGAAGGTCATGGACCCTTGTTGTGAAACTAATTGGTCATGTTGGGTTGGGGGGTTGGGGGTTGGGGGCAGGTATGATGCTGCATGTCTGCATGTCGTGGGACCGTGACAAGTCTGGAAAACCCGATTCATGCAGGACTTTGGTCGAACAGTAGAAGCAGTAAAGTAAAGATACGTTTCCACAACATGGTACCGACTCGACTCGACTCGACTCGACTCGGCCTTTTCACGTTTCCATTACGTAAAAGCATCTGGAACCTGTAGGAAGTTGGCGAAAAATCAATACGGAGCGGTGGATAACGTTACATAACATATACGATGTTACGACGTGTGTGTTTGTGTAGTCTTAAAGGGATAGTTCAACATTTTGGCAAATTGGCCCATTGCCATAATAATCCCTAGAGTCATAGCAGTAGGTTCGTTACCTTTAATTGTCGGTGCAAGCTGTTTTTAGAACGGCGGAGCAGAGCCGTGAGCTGCTCAGAGCTACGCTACGGAGGCTCATTATGGGATTTCTTGGTTTCCCTCATCAAACTCATCAAATACACAATCCAACAACTCCACAACGCTCTGGTGGACAAGTTGTGAGCTGCACATTCACCACGCTATGAGATAATAACACAACGTTACCACACAGAGTTGTTTTAGAGGGAAATTCATGCAAAACCTCTGATGCACGTTGCCTTCAGGGACAGTTTTTCATCAAGCAGTCTCTGTATTTACCTCTAAAATACACAGTTCCATTGTTCGCTATAATATAATTTTTTCCAGCCCTTCAAAGTGCAGGAAAAACACAGTTTTTATTTGGACCTAACCAACTCACGTATCCCTCCGCCCAGGGTTAGCGCCCGCCGATCAGCAGTTGGTTAGGTTCAAATAAAAACTGTGTTTTTCCTGTTTTTTGAAAAAAAAAATCGATTTAAAAATCGTCAAAAAAGATATCGTGATATTTATGTGAATCGATTTTTTCTCCCACCCCTAGTCTGTCCTGATTGAACTACATGTGGCTGGACTCACCTGGCTCTGCGAAGGTGATGATCTCTGACGGCGGTCCGGGCGGTGGCGGCGCCGGGGCCCCGGGGCCTCGTCCTCCGTCCTCCTGGATGATCTCCACGCTGCCGTCCTCGGTGACGCGGCCGACCTGCAGCTTCTTGATGGCGTTGAGCAGCGCGGCTCGAGGCACCGGCCGCGTCACGTTGGGCCGAGCGCTCAGGTGCAGCATGTTGAGGATGTGACGCTTCACCGCCTCCACCATGTCGCTCTGGCCGTCGTCGCTCTGTCCGTCACCGCCATCGTCGCTGTCGTCGTCGTTGCTCAGTGGCGAAGAAGAAGAGGATGAGTTCCTCCTCTGAGGCAGAGAGCAGGACGGACAGTCGGAGGAGAGCAGCGGCGTCGTCGTCGTCGTCGTCTCGTCGGGAGCTGAAGACGCCGTTGGGCTGGAGGCGCCAACGACGAGGAGGAAGAGGAGGCTGATCACAGCGAAGGAGAAGACAGGAAACACAGACGACATGATGATGATGGACTCGGACTCGGACTCGGACTCGGACCGGTGGAGAGGAGAAGAACCGGAGCTCAGAGACCAGGCTGGGACCGGTTCTTCTACCTCAGTTCAGTCTGAGATCTGGACTGGATGGATTCTCTCTGGGGGCTGCAGGTGTTTGGTGCCCTGGTCCAGTAGTTCTGGTTCTGGTCCTGTAGTTCTGGTCCAGTAGTTCTGGTCCTGTAGTTCTGGTTCTGGTCCTGTAGTTCTGGTCCTGTAGTTCTGGTTCAGTAGTTCTGGTCCTGTAGTTCTGGTTCTGGTCCTGTAGTTCTGGTCCTGTAGTTCTGGTCCAGTAGTTCTGGTCCAGTAGTTCTGGTCCTGTAGTTCTGGTTCAGTAGTTCTGGTCCTGTAGTTCTGGTTCAGTAGTTCTGGTTAGAAATACTTTATTTAATGTCACAGAGCAGCAGCAAGACGATACAGACAGTTCTGGTCCTGTAGTTCTGGTCCAGTAGTTCTGGTTCTGGTCCTGTGGTCCTGGTCCAGTAGTTCTGGTCCAGTAGTTCTGGTTCAGGTCCTGTGGTTCAGGTCCTGATGGTCCTGTAGTTCTGGTCCAGTAGTTCTGGTCCAGTAGTTCTGGTCCTGTGGTTCAGGTCCTGTAGTTCTGGTCCTGTGGTCCTGGTCCTGATGGTCCGACAGTGCAGGGTCACTACTCTCCTCTCTGCTCGGTTACTGTAATTATACCTCTCTGCCCGTTTAATCCCTCCCTCCATCCACAGAGGTATTTCCCTGTGAGTCACTCTCTCTCTCTCTCTCACACACACACACACACACACACACACACACACACACACACACACACACACACACACACACACACACACACACACACACACACACACACACACACACACACACACACAGAGTGAGTAAAAAGTCTCAGAATATCTCAGGACTGTTTGTGGTGTTTCCTCCTGAACGAACGAACGTCACGACAGCACGGGAGGAAGGAGAAGGAGGAAGAGGAGGAAGAGAGAGTCCCTGATTCATTCATCATACCACACACACACATGCACACACACACACACACATGCACACACACACACACACACACACACACACACTGACGGTGACTCAGTGCAGCGTCATCATCACCTCACGTGGAGGAGAAACTCCGTCGGTGTGAAATTAATTTTTAGACTGAAAAGAGAGTTTTGTTGCTACAAACAGAGCAGATGGACACACACACACACACACACACACACACACACACACACACACACACACACACACACACACACACACACACACACACCGTGACATCAGCATGCCCCCTGGTGGTGAGGATTGGCTGTTACAGAGCGTTTGATTGGCAGAAATGGCAAAAATCTACCTAGATTCTTTACTTGAGGAGAAGAAAAAGTACCTGTGTAAAAAAACGACCTTGGTAAAAGTGAAAGTACTGATCCAAATATCTACTCAAGTAAAAGTAAAAAGTACAGGCTCTGAAATGTACTCTAAAGTATTATTAAAGGGACAACGAGGAGTTTTGTTAAAGCGAAGTGTTTCCACACTACATTTATGAGCCTCCGCACCGTGAAATTCTTTGACCGGCGCAAGACAGACTCATGTTTTCATTCATCAAGAATTAAAGTCAGAGGTTGGAAGACGATCACATACCGTCGTAGTTCCCACCATAAACGGAGATTCGGCGGCGTTATTCTCATGACTCGCCACGAAACCGAAAGTAAAGAAACGCTGGTCGGCTCGCCCAGCATTTCCACCACCACTAATAATAACAAAATAACCATAGAGACAAAACCATAGATTTATCTAAAATGGACCATTAACAAGTGGTAACGGAGATTCATCCACATTAATATGAGACTTTTTTTATAACCAAATAGAAACTCCTGGTTGTCCCTTTAAAAGTAAAAAGTATTTCTATTGCACGATTCACTGCAAAGCTACTAACCACATGGTCATTTATCTGGAATCCATTTCATCAGTGTTATTGTTTGAACAAACATTGTTCACTTGAGTTTACCTGCTGGACACAAGATGTTTCCTAATGTACTTGTTTGTTTGTTACCAGACTCTTTACAAACTTTTCTTCTAGATTAGTGAAACAACACAACAACACCTCTTGTTGTTTCACAAATCTCGTCTTTTGGAGATGTGCTTTGGTGTTTCTGAGTTGTTCAGAGATGTTTTCCTCCGACCCCCCACCTGCCATCAGGTCATTTGGTAACACTTTACAATAAGGGTCCCTTAATTAAGGTTAGTAGCTACATTATTAAGCATTAATATATAAACTAATGTGTTAATTGATGCTGAGTAATGTATACAGCTCTGGAAAAAATAAGAGACCAGTTTCACAAATGTTTCTTAAAAGCATCTCTACATGTATGACAGTCATTCTTTTCTTGTCTTTTTTAAACACCAACACAAACACAACTCATTCTCCTTAATGAGACTCTGATGAGGTCGTCACCTGAACCACATCTGGTTTTATAGGAAGATTATAAAAAACACTGCTGGTTTTTATAATCTTAACATCGACATTATCCCACAAAAACTGGTTTATAAAGTATACTTGCTGTGTTGTTTAGGAATAAATATGAACATGTTTTCTTTGCATTATTATTATTATTCAAGGTCTGAAAAGACTTGATATTTTTGTTATCTAGACTAGTTTAGTCATTAGCCAATAAAAGCTCTAAATGACAATATTTTTATTTCAAGGTTGATAGAATAAAACAATTTTTTACATTTAATTTTACTCAAACACATACCTATAAATAGCAAAACCAGAGAAACTGATCATTTTGGGAGTGGTCTCTTATTATCTTCCAGAGTTGTATATAATGATAACTAATAACATTATTCAACTTTTATTATTACTTAATAATTTATCAACTAACTTTGGGCCGGATTTACTAAGATCCCAGATAGCGGGCGCTATATTGTTTGCGCCCGCTAAAATATTGCGTGTTTGGTTAGTGCACGCAAAACAGGTGATTTACTAAGAGTAACCCGCTAAATGAAAACACGTGCAAACCACAATATGTAAATGAGGGTTTTGCGCGTGGTAATCGTTTCCGCCATGGAGAGAGTGGACAGAGAGCTGGACGGACGAAGGGACAGAATGACATTTGATCCGATGCATACAATGCATACAATCACACACCTAATATGTGTGTGTGTGTGCCGCCCATGATCCAGAGGATTACTGTAATAGAGAGCTCAGGTGGGACACACGGATCTAAACGCTCCGACCACTGACCAGAGACGGGTGAAGGCAGCGGTAGACAGAGCTGAGCAGCCAGGTACTGGAGAGGAGAGGAGGAGAGAGGAGAGGATAGGAGAGGAAAAGAGAGGAGCGCACTGCAGGACAGACGTGCCCCGTGCGTAACGGCGCGTAAAAGACTTTTAACACGGCTGAAAAACTGTTAGAGAATGACCCAGACGTGAGGAAATGCAGAGATGTAAGATCATGGGGCTCTGACAGGTATCAAACCAATAAACGCATAAGATTTGGCAAAGTTGTATCAGTTAGTACATGGTTTTCAGACGTGGTGAATAAAGACGCAAAAACAGCCACCGCAATC
Organism: Trachurus trachurus; assembly: GCF_905171665.1. Classification (NCBI taxonomy): domain Eukaryota; kingdom Metazoa; phylum Chordata; class Actinopteri; order Carangiformes; family Carangidae; genus Trachurus; species Trachurus trachurus. The sequence goes on from NC_139900.1 coordinate 2,146,742, forward strand.
TCTTCCTGGTTTGGTAAATCACATTGCCCTCGCTAAATAAATCTATTTGCATCTACTCCTCCCAGTATTTTGCGTGTTCTGGCAGAAACGCCCATATTTACATATTCATCCAGGCAAACACGCTAAATGGATTGCACGTGCTATTCTGCCCATTTGAGAGACGCAATCCTCGGTGCGTCCGGTTAGTAGATCAGGTTCCACATGTGTTTGCGCGTGCAATCACGTTTGCACACGTTTTAATACACGCAAACCTTTAGTAAATCCGGCCCCTAGAGTAGTAAACATTAATTAACTGCTTACTAATAGGCAACATTAATTAACGTGTTTCCTAATGCTAATTAATACATAATAATGATTGTTAATATATCTGTAAACAGTTAATTAATGCTTAATAATGTACTAACTAACTAACGTTAATTAAGGACCCTTATTGTAAAGTGTTACAGCTGCTGGTGAACAGATGGATATGATTATATGATATGATTAAAACTGGCAAAAAAACATTTGGGATCCAAGTTGATCAATGTTTAGATTTATCTGATTCATCGATAGATCAAGTTATTAACACAGAGAGGAAGTGAAGATGCAGCGGCTTCAGACAAGGATTTAATCAATGTTAATAAATGTAATTACTAAACATTAAACATGGAACATAAACGCAATTGATGTGAACTTGTAGATTATTATTATTAACACCTTGATAACGTGTAAATCCATGTGGGTGGGAGGGAGGGGGCGGTGTGTGTGTGTGTGTGTGTGTGTGTGTGTGAGTCTGATCATTAATCACTTCCTGTTGTTCAGTGAAAACACAAACATGAAGTGTCTCTGTGTTATAATCTGCTGAGACACAGATTACTAGGCTACCTGCTGCTGCTGCTGCTGCTGAGACACTAAAAATACCCCCACGTGACGTCATCGGCGCCCTCTTACCGACGGCCGGTAGAGTAACTTGTGACGTCAACACACCTATCTATCTATCTATCTATCTACCTTTTAACTCGTCAACATGAAACAACGACGCGTTGAATTGTAAAAACCCAAAGGGAACTCGGGATTGGAGCGATCAAAGCAGCTGACTGTCGCTTTAAGGCCCCCCCCCCCCCTTTACACACACACACACACACACACACACACACACAGAGAGAGACACACACACACCCCTCCCCCCTGTCAGCTCTCTCTCTCTCTCCCTCTCAGTGTTAATCCGCCGTCTCTCCGCAGTCAGTCAGTCCATCATGGCGGAAATCAAAACGGGAATCTTCGCTAAAAACGTCCAGAAGCGGCTGAACAGGGCGCAGGAGAAGGTAAGAGGAGGAGGAGGAGGAGGAGGAGGAGGAGGGTGAGGGTGAGGATGAAGGTCTAGGCTGAGGAAGAGGAAGAGGAGGAGGAGGAGGATGAAGGGTGGAGAGGACGGCCTGTGCCTGTGCAGCAGCAGCGTCTCTCTCTGTTTCTGTTTTCCGATCATCAGATACCGACATAGTGACGTCACGGCGGATCAATAATAGATGATGATCGGAGGACACCGTGGTTTAGATTAAATGAATGGCCGATTATTAGACTACAGTAGAGTAGCTAGGTAATACTGGTCGGAACAGCAGCTGGCGATGACGTCACACGCGCGCTAGGATACGTCACACACGCGTCTTATTATATGATATGATGATGCTCTCTATAGGTAAATGACGGTGAAGTGTTTCCATGTTTCCAAGGTCAGCTGGTGGTGCTGGTGTGTGTGTAGGTGTGTGTGTGTGTGTGTGTGTGTGTGTGTGTGTGTAGGTGTGTGTGCTATGTCACTGCTATGTAAAATCAGCTATAAACAAACCAGTCCAGTTCTAAACAGTGAGACCTGTCCGTGGTGCTGAAACCGGTCCAATTCTAACAGTAACAGGTCCTGGGGCCTCATTTATCAACCGTGCGTAGAAAAAGTTCTAAATTCTGTCGCAGGAATGAATGAATGAATGAATGAATGAAAATGTGTTTATTTCGGTCAGGTCATTCAAAGTTAAAAGTCCAACAGAAAACATCAGTTCAACTAGAAAAGAGTCAAACCGAAAAGGAATAGGCTGAAGCTATATCGCTTCTTTTCGCCTCCCTACCCTTCTTACATGATCAACTTCATCAGATCACATCATTCAAAACATCAAACAGAAATCATATCGTTTTGCACAATATCCCAAAACATAATTCCATAATAGTGTCAGCTACGTCAACCACATCTCTCATATTTATCAAATACCTTATTCTTAAACAAACGTTTGAATTCATACATTGACTGGCACATCTTCAAATCGTCATCAAGTGCATTCCATATATTTACACCCCTTACAGAAACACATTGATCTTTTATTTTAGAATGAATGAAGGAAACTTAGAATGTGTGTAAGTAAAAATCTGTAATTATCAAACGTGCGGACACCGGTCGTACACACACTAGTAAGTAATCAGTGATGATGAATCCTCCACCTGTTCCTAACTACCATGGTTAGGGTCGTTTACATTCAGAAACGCCTCCAATTGACCATATATGGTAGCAACAATCCCTTTAATAATGCGTGAATGGATTTTCTTCCCCACACCAAAATCATGGCAAAGAGGGCGAAGAAGAGGAGTTTCTCTGAGAGACTGAGGTAGCCTACTTGTAGGAGAAGTTGAAACAAACCAAAAAATACTGCTGGGAACATTAACTGCAGGTGTGACCAACAAAAGAAGAGGAGAAAGTAACAACTGCTGTTAATTCTGTTGGGTCAGAGGAAAGATCACTCTGAGAAATAAAAAAGCTGTCTTTTATAGCTCGTCACACCAATCATTCCAAATGTCTGCTCAAGTACTAATTGAGACGTTTTATTAATTAGGAAACAGGGAACATGTGAAGTTTGAGATAGCTGAACACTGTGACTCCTTAATGGGTTCACTGTAGTTTCACTGGTCGACCTCAGAGTTCTGCTTCAATTTACACACGTTCCTAAGCACAAGTACAAGTTGATAAATGCCACACGTTGTGTTGCAATGTTCTTACGCACTCATTACGCACACATCTGTGTGTACGTACGGTTGATAAATGAAGCCCCTGGTTCTAACAGTGAGACCTGTCCGTGGTGCTGAAACCGGTCCAGTTCCAACAGTGAGACCTGTCCGTGGTGCTGAAACCGGTCCAGTTGTAACAGTGAGACCTGTCCATGGTGCTGAAACCGGTCCAGTTCTAACTGTGAGACCTGTCCGTGGTGCTGAAACCGGTCCAGTTCTAACAGTGAGACCTGTCCGTGGTGCTGAAACCGGTCCAGTCCGGTCCAGTTCTAACAGTGAGACCTGTCCGTGGTGCTGAAACCGGTCCAGTCCGGTCCAGTTCTAACAGTGAGACCTGTCCGTGGTGCTGAAACCGGTCCAGTTCTAACAGTGAGACCTGTCCGTGGTGCTGAAACCGGTCCAGTCCGGTCCAGTTCTAACAGTGAGACCTGTCCGTGGTGCTGAAACATAGTCATCCCATACGTGTCTGGGGTCTCGGAGAAACTCAGGAGGATTTTTAACAAACATCAAATCCCTGAATGTTTCAAACCCAGCAACACACTCAGGTAGAAACTGCTACAGCCCAAAGACAGGACACCACACACTCCAAGGAGCAACCTGGTGTAGCCTACAGAATACCGTCCAATGCAGCGAGGAAAGCAGCTTCACATCAGCAGAGCACCTATACATAGTTGAAACCAAATAACCTTTATATATATATATATACAGTATATATTATATATATATTAAACATTATATAATTCTCAAGTTCTTTCCAAAATGTACTACTATATGAACAACCATAAAACAAATGGGTTACATTTTCAAGTTCAATTTTACAAAAGGTACATTTGTTTTATTATATGATACTAATACGTTTGTAAACATAAGTGATGATGTCATCTTACCTTTCACCATAGATATCTACACGTAGCTAGATGCCGCATTCGGGCTTGTCGGGCACGTCGTCGCGGCCGCCATCTTGGGAGGGAGTTCCCTGTATATATCTATGGTAAAAACACTGTACACTGCAAAAACTCAAAACCTTTCCAAGAATATTTGTCTTATTTCTTGTCAAAATGTCTCATTTCTAATCAAAACTAATCTCTTTCCACTTTAAATAAGACTCATCACCTAAAAATGAACTTGTTTTTAGATCATTTTCACTTGTTTCAAACTAATTTTCACTTGAAATAAGTAGAAAAATCTGCCAGTGAAAGCAAGTTTTTTTTGTGCTTGTAACAAGAAAGAAAAACTTGCTCCACTATCAGATTTTTCTACTTATTTCAAGTGGAAAATTTGCTTGAAAAAAGTAAAAAGTGTCTGAAAACAAGCTGCTTTTTAAATGTGAATGTTTTTAAGTCTTATTTTAAGTATAATGAGATTTATTTTGACTAGAAACAACATTTTGACTAGAAATAAGACAAATATTCTTGGTAAGATTTTGAATTTTTGCAGTGTAGATGTCTGGGTCAGACATTTCTGGCCACTGTGTGGAGTCATTGATCACTGTGGGAGGCTAAAGGAGCATACCGCTAGATTCATTCATTGTAATTTTTCAAGATAGCGTGAACGGTGGGTTTCAAAGAGGGTGTCAAAATAATTATGAGACATAGTGCTACAAAAGAAACACAAAATAAAACATTCAAATTGATTGTTAGTTAGTCTACGCTCCATCAAAACACAAAAAGCCACTGAGTGCAATTTAAAAATGCCGGGTGCTGCCCCTAAATTACCCAGGATGCATCAGTCATTCTCATTTGCATAGAGATGCCGCTCTGGTCTATGCATGTCACCAACGGCAGTACGAGGTAAAATAAAACGCGTACTTCCACCCTCTCAAGATGGAATGAATGTGTAAAATCAAATATAGTCAAAATATAACTACATTACTCATTGTTTACACAAAATATTTCAAGAGTCTATTAAATATGACCAATTCTTAATCCCCTGGGGAAGTGTTTGAAATATTCAGGTCATACATTCTTATCTATATCAAATGTTTGCATTTATTTTAATTGTTTTTTGTTTTGTTTTGCTTTTTTTTAAATTAAAAATGACACTCTAACATTTAAATTCCTACCAATTCAGTGTTACGTTAGTTAAATGGACCAGTATCTGAGCATTTACCTTTATTTTTGCGCCACCTCTGCAAATAAGGTTCCAACATCAAATTTTTGTGAAAGTGACGGTATTTAGGAATCTTTACGATCAATTAATTGTGGCGTTTTAATACCACGATTAACTGTGAAAACAAGTAACTGTGACATCCCTACTGTATCTGTCTCGTGTTTCTCTCAGGTGCTGCAGAAGCTGGGGAAAGCAGACGAGACCAAAGATGAACAGTTTGAACAAGTGGTGATCAACTTCAGGAGACAGGAGGTGAGAGAAGCCCCTGTGTGTGTGTGTGTGTGTGTGTGTGTGTGTGTGTGTGTGTGTGTGTGTGTGTGTGTGTGTGTGTGTGTGTGTGTGTGGTTTAACCAGTGCTCTCTCTGTGTCAGTCTGAAGGCTCGCGGCTGCAGCGGGAGATGAAGGCCTACATGGCAGCTATTAAAGGTGATGTGCTCTCTCACATGAAACATCACACATCATTTATGACATGAAACAACGTTTTTATTCATCTGTGAACTTCATCCAAATGTCAGAATCCATCCCTTCTTCTCAGGTTGTTGTGTCCCAACATCTTGGAGAATCCTCCTGGTTCTCCATGACTGTGTATTTGGGAATTGTCTTTATGTACCAATAATAATTTGGACCAATCATGTGACTCCTGATGATGAAAATTTACTTAGCGCATAAGACATAAGACTCTTTATTGATCCCACATGTGGGAAATTCTCTTGTAACAGTAGCAAAGAGTACAGGATGCGTGAAGAAATAAGGAAGAATAAGAGATAAGGAATCAAATAAAGGATTTACTATGTAAAAGAATAGAAATATATATAAAAATGTACTGTTATGTACAATGTTTAAGTAGAAAAACTATACAGACATGTTGTTTGGTCAGAGATATTCGTCTTGTGTTAGCTTTTTACTGCCATCTATGGTGTTTCGGGTCAGTTTTGACCCGTATTTTAAATCAGCTGTAAAATACACTAAATACATTTTTTTTCATCCAATTTGTTTTTCTTCTCTTGGTTACATTGTTAGGCTCCTTATCCATGAAAATATTGGTTTTAATATTTTTGGGTGTGGGCCCCTTGGCCTTTTTTGTCAGTATGACCCTTGGCTTCAATTGAACGATCCTCTTGTCAGCTTTCTGCTCCATCTATGGTGTTAGAGTCAGTTTTGACCTGAGTCTTCAATCAGCTGTAAAACACACTAAAAACAATTATTTATCATCCCATTTGTTTCTCATCTCTTGGTTATGTTGTTAGGCTCCTTTATCCATGAAAAGGTTGGTTTTGCACTTATGATTTCAGTTTTAACTGTAATTATTGTTCTTATCATTATTGACCCGAACACCACAAATGTAACAATTTTCACCAGAGCATTTTAGAACTTTGTGAAATTTTGTTTTTGTTTTATTTTGTTTAAATCGAGGTTCCTGACAAAGTCAAAAAGTCTTGATTCTATAAACAAATTTATGTGGTACTTCTATGCATTTAAAACTTGAAAACGGGTCACTGGTGACCCGAACGCCAGAGGAAGGTTAAAGGGATAGTTCAACATTTTGTCAAATTGGCCCATTGCCATAATCGCTATAGTCATAGCAGTAAGTTCGTTACCTTTAATTGTCGGTGCAAGCTGTTTTTAGAACGGCGGAGCAGAGCCGTGAGCTGCTCAGAGCTACGCTACGGAGGCTCATTATGGGATTTCTTGGTTTCCCTCATCAAACTCATCAAATACACAACCTAACAACTCCAAAACTCTGTCGTGGACAAGTTGTGACCTGCACATTCACCACGCTATGAGATAATAACACAACGTTACCACACAGAGTTGTTGTAGAGGGAAATTCATGCAAAACAGCTGATGAGCGTTGCCTTCAGGGACAGTTTTTCATCAAGCACACTCTGTATTTACCCCGAAAACGGCTCTGTTTCGTAACGTTCCATTATTATCTCATAGCGTGGTGATTGCGCAGCTTGCCAAAATGTTGAACTATCCCTTTAATGACCCTAACCCTTGGTCTCTGGTCCTGCAGGGATGCAGCAGGCCTCCATCAACCTGACCCAGTCTCTGCATGAAGTCTACGAACCCGACTGGCACGGAAAAGACGACGTCATGATCATTGGAAAGGTCAGATGACACCTGAACACGTCCCAAACAGGTGTCCAGGTGGACTCACTCAGTTTGTCCTCCATCTTTTGCTGTGATGACATGAGTTGTTGTTTTCTGCAGGACTGTGATGCATTGTGGGAAGACTTCCATAACAAACTGGTGGACTCGACGCTGCTGAATCTGGATGAGTACCTGATACAGTTCCCAGACCTGAAGGTAACAAACTCTTTGTCTACTTTGACCAAACAACAAATGTGACACATTGACGCAGCCGGAAAAGTGAAACTGTGACTTTTCAGACCCGTGTCGCCAAGAGAAGCCGCAAACTCATCGACTACGACAGCGCTCGTCACCATGTGGAAACTCTGCAGGCGTCCGGGATGAAGAACGACCGCAAGATGATGAAGGTGAGTCCACGGGCCCGAGGACATGAGGGACGCAGCGTGAGACCAGGGCCGTTGCTATGAATTCTGGGCCCCCTTAAAGAATACTAAAGTGGGCCCCTCCCCCTAACTTTTCCTTTTTTCTTTCTTAGACTACGTATGTATTATGGTTTTTTATTTAGCCTTCTTTGTTTTGATGCTAATGCAGCATTACACTGCAAAAACTCAAGTATCTTAGCAAGAATATTTGTCTGATTTCTAGTCAAAATGTCATTTCTAGTCAAAACAAATCTCATTCTACTTAAAATAAGACACATCATATTAAAAGCAGCTTGTTTTTAGACACTTTTTACTTCTTTCAAGCAGATTTTCACTTGGAATAAGTAGAAAAAATCTGATAGTGGAGCAAGTTTTTCTTCCTTATTACAAACACAAAAAACTTACTTTCACTGGCAGATTTTTCTATTTATTGTGAATTTAAGTGAAAATTATCTAAAAACAAGTACATTTTTAGGTAATGAGTCTTATTTTAAGTGGAAAGAGATTAGTTTTGACTAGAAATGAGACATTTGGACAAGAAATAAGACAAATATTCTTGGAAAGATGTAGAGTTTTTACAGTGTACTATGAGTATTAGTCAGGGTCTTACGCAGAATAAATCAGTCATACAAAGATTAGACTACTGGGGTTTTTTATGGGCCCCACTGGGCGCTGGGCCCCTAGAGTTATCACCACCTTTCTCCCCTAGACAACGGCCCTGCATGAGACACCTGTGTGTTTGTGTCCGCAGGCAGAAGATGAGCTGAAAAAGGCTCAGAGAGTGTTTGACGAGCTGAACGTGGGTCTGCAGGACGAACTTCCATCGCTCTGGGACGGGTGAGACGGTTACACCGCAGCTCTGTGATTGGCCGGCTGTGTAAACAAACAGTTTATTATTAGTTTATTTCATAGGGACAGTGCACCACTAATCAACAGAGTTAAAGGGATAGTTCAACATTTTGGCAAATTGGCCCATTGCCATAATCCCTATAGTCATAGCAGTAGGTTTGTTACCTTTAATTGTCGGTGCAAGCTGTTTTTAGAACGGCGGAGCAGAGCCGTGAACTGCTCAGAGCTACGTTACGGAGGCTCATTATGGGATTTCTTGGTTTCCCTCATCAAACTCATCAAATACACAATCCAACAACTCCACAACGCTCTGGTGGACAAGTTGTGACCTGCACATTCACCACGCTATGAGATAATAACACAACGTTACCACACAGAGTTGTTTTAGAGGGAAATTCATGCAAAACAGCTGATGCACGTTGCCTTCAGGGACAGTTTTTCAGCAAGCAGACTCTGTATTTAGGTGTATTTACCTCGAAAACGGCTCCATTTCGTAACGTTCTGTTATTATCTCATAGCGTGGTGAATGTGCAGCTCACAACTTGTCCACAACAGCGTTTTGGAGTTGTTGGATTGTGTATTTGATGAGTTTGATGAGGAAAATAGAAATTCCCTTAGCCTCCATAGCATAGCTCTGAGCAGCTCGCGGCTCTGCTCCGCCGTTCAAAAAATAGCTTGCACCGACAATTAAAGGTAACGAACCTACTGTTATGACTATAGGGATTATGGCAATGGGCCAATTTGCCAAAATGTTGAACTATCCCTTTAAAAGAAAAACTGTAAGAGGGCCAGAGTTAGCCAACAAGGCCAGTTTTCCTCCGTTGTCCTTGGCCAGATGTTAAAGGCAACCTAAAAGACAAAAAAAGGGGCAACAATGAAGTACTTTCAAAACACAACTTACATAACAATCTACCTAGTAAAAGTTCATAATAACAAGTAAAACAGGTCAGAAGTCTGACATACAGCATGACAACAGCTCATGGCTGCAGACATAACATGCAGACAGGGAGAAAGAAGAGCGAGAGAAAGCAAGAGAAGAAAGTTCAGCTAGAAACACATGCAAGTAGCACACAGAGCTAAGACATTAGCACAAACAGTATCAGACATTACAAGGCAGGAGATAAAATGGCATTAGGCAAGACAACAAAAGCAAACAAACAGGAAAAAAAGGCATTGAGAAACAGCACAAATAATGATTGATTAGTGATTTAGTTTTAAAGTATTTTGTCTCTGCAGCCGCGTCGGATTCTACATCAGCACCTACAAGTGTGTGACCAGTCTGGAGGCAAAGTTCCACCGCGAGATCTCCCTGGTGAGTGGGGTGGGGGTGGGGAGGGTTGGGTAGGGTTAGGGTGGCTTCTCTGGGTTTATTTTATTTTAACGTTTATTTAACAGGGACGATACATAGCTACAACATTGCCACAAAGAATGAAAAATGCGATGCATACAAGACGTCCAGCTGCAGCTACTGTGCAGTCTTTGTCCCTGGTCAGGCTAAAGAAGGATAAAAGATACTGAATACAATAGAAAGAAATTGCACAAATTAAAGGGACAACGAGGAGTTTCTATTTGGTTATAAAAAAGTCTCACGTTAATGTGGATGAATCTATGCTACCCACACTTGTTAATGGCTCCATATTCGATAAATATATTGTTTTGTCTCTATCGTTATTTTGTTATTTTAATTAATGGTGGAAATGCTGGGCGAGCCGACCAGCATTTCCTTACTTTCGGTTTCGCGTATGCTAATGAGAATAACGCCGCCGTATTGCCATTTATGGTCGGGACTACGACGGTAACTGAACCTCTTTGAACCTCTGACTTTAATTCTTGATGAATGAAAACATGAGTCTGTCTTGCGCCGGTCGAAGAATTCTACGGTGTGCGCGGAGGCTCATAAATGTAGTGTGAAAACGCTTCGCTTTTCCAAAACTCCTCGTTGTCCCTTTAAATACATGATGATTCCCAGAAACAGAGAAGTAACCAGTGCTGAACTCCGTCCAGGTGTGCAGACAGTTGTATGAAGTGATGACTAAACTGGCCGAGCAGCACTCTGACAAGATGTTCACCATCCAAGGAGCTCCGAGGTGAGTACAAATATTAACCCCCAACCCCCCCAACTCACCCCACCTGACACCGGGCAGCCAATCAGAGGAATCCTGCCATCTGTTCTGATGGTGTTTTTTATCTTGTATTGTATGTGTTTTTGTATTGTTTCCCTATAATGGACCTGAGTCTATAATAAAAGATTATCTATCTATCTATCTATCTATCTATCTATCTATCTATCTATCTATCTATCTATCTATCTATCTATCTATCTATCTATCTATCTATCTATCTATCTATCTATCTATCTATCTATCTATCTATCTATCTATCTATCTATCTATCTATCTATCTGTCTGTCTGTTCCCTCCTCAGTGACTCCGGACCGCTGAGACTGGCCAGAACCCCGTCTCCACCAGAGGACGACAGTCCACCGGAGAGTCCCGACACCAGCACCAACCACATGCTCCGGCCCGTCTCACCCGGACCCCCCAGGCCCAAATCCCCCACACAGGTCGGTGCCCTCTTCTATGTAGGAGCACTTTTCTATTTCTATTTCTATGACTTTGACCATGTATTTTGATTATATTGTCTTTTTCTATTTGTGATCTGTGTGTCATGATGTCTGTGTGTGGCTGTTTTTTATACTGGGACTGCTGAGTGCCTGTATGCACAACACATTTACCAGCTGGTATTAATAAAGACACCTTGACCTTGACCTTGTTTACCCTATGAGCAGCACCAATGTGCTATACAAATAAATGCTGACTGACTGACTGACTGACTGACTGACTGACTGTTCTAACAAGTCCAGACTCGTCACAGGTAGAAGTTTCCGAACGTCATCTACGGTCAAAGCCGTCGAAGCTGGAAGGTTTTTGCATTTCCGGTGGAATTGTACGTTTACGTTTCCATGGTTTTCAGTTGTTGTCATAGTTGTGGTAAATGCATGGAACTATTAACACTGGAGCGAATGTCAGTTTGTGTGATATCCATTGTTAGAAGCTGGTGTGATGATCCATGCTTTTTATAGATTTTCATTGAAGAAAAAAAAAATCCATGCATTTACCGTGACTACCGAAACCATGGAAACGTAAAACATAAAATTCCACCGGAAGAGCAGAACCAGCTTACGTTTTTGGCGTTGGGAAAAAGGTGGATAGAGTTGGACAACATGGAATATGTGTTTGTAGAACAGTGATGGACGATGTGACAGTAGAAGTAGCAGTCTGTGTCTCTATATGAAGAACTGGGCGTCTCAACTTTCTGTGACTGTTTCTTTTGCTGCACTTTTGTCTGTTACTTGGTGAGTGAACATGCAACATCAGTATCGTGTCCTGTGTCTGTGACTGTGTCAGTTGATCCAATACCTAACACCAGTGTTGTGCTGTAGATACCTGAAGGTAGAATAGAGCCAGAGAACGTGTGGACATGTTTGTCGACGCATTTGGACAAATATGTGTATGAACGAAAGTGTGTGTGTGTGAGAATGAATGAATGAATGAATGTGTGTGTGTCCTCTGGAACAGACTCATACAGAAGCTTCACAGCTGCATCATGGGCTCTGTGCTCCCATGATGCAACACTGCACAATACTCAGCTAACATAGAGTGGGTTGTAGCTGTATTGATACCATATTGATAAGTATCCCCTCATCAATATGTGGCCAATGCCCCCCTACTCCCCCCTCAGCAAGGCAACGTGTCCCTGTTACAGTTTTTCTCTGTTGGTTTGGCTCATTTCTTGAAACAGAAATTACATTCTTAAAACTATAAGACCATTTGGCCAAACAGTCTTACAGTTCTGCACAACATTACAGCTCACTAGCAAAAGCGCATATCTCTCCCAAAACTGTTCACACATGCTTCAAAACTAGATTCCTTTACTATGTAAAGTGTCAGTACCATCAAAATGGCAAAGATCTTTCTCAATTGCTTTTGGCTCATTTGCATTCACTTAGTGCTTTTACCAAAAATAAACTGGATGGTTCAGCATAACACCATGGATGAGCTGCAGAACCTCATATCTCTCCCAAAACAGTTTACTTATGTGTCAAAACCAAACTTCTTTCTCATGTAAGTAGTCAGTGCCCCCAAAATGCATCATCCCTGTGGCATTCTGTGAGCACTGCAAGTCAAAATGCTTAGATGTTTTGTCACTATGGCAGAGACGTATAAAACCTAAGAAAAGGACTTTACAGTAAGAGCAGCCTCCAAAGTTTGACATCACACACACTGCACTCATATTGCCAAGGAAATTGTAACCATTTTTATTCACATGTAGCCTACATAAAGTAACTCAAGATTATGTACTGTAAAAACAAAATGTATAGGCCTACAGTTCTCTGTACATGTATGAAATATGAACACACAAAAAAACAGAAAAAATATACCAAGCCTATAGTGCAGTAAACAAAGTTTCACGAGTAGAGACAATTCACTGGTCATCACTGTCATCACCCTCTGTCTCCTGGCCACCATCTTCATCCTCCTGACCATCCATACGCTGCGCTCTGATTGGCCACATATTTTCATCAACATCACCCTAGAGCCCAAAAGGTACAGGCCCTAGCCAAGCTCTATATATACGCGTTTGGCAGCATTCACAATCATAGACAGCACCAGTCAGGTAGCTAAACAGCTGATTGATTGGTCATCTGAGATGTAGGAACTCCTCCTTCGTTAGTCCAAGTTCTAATTTCACCTGACTGTCAATTACTGTCATGAATTTATGAAATGCTGCAATAAATTCATATGGTTTTCATGGTATTAGCCTACAGTATGTTGACTAATTTTGACAGTTGAACAGACTATTGTGCATATGATGATTTACACAGTGAAATCATGCTGACATGTTTTGGAGAGAGCAACCATTAGACTGAGAATCAACTAATCAGCTTAGATCAGCAAGATCTATTCATTTGGAAAATGTGCTAAATGTATGCTCATTGTGCTAACTCTAGGGTACTTGTACATAACCATTTGCAAAGATGCACTAAGACACTTGAGACATGTACTAAGACATTTGCAATTTGATGAAATCAATGAGAAATGCCATTCTGTTGTGAACATTTGCAAGGTGGTTTGGAGATTTGTCCATGTTATTTTGAGAATGTAATTTCTGTTTCAAGAATTGAGCCAAACCAACAGAGAAAAACTGTAATAGACCACAGCAGCATTTTATGCAAATGAGTTGACTGATGCATCCTGGGTAATTTAGGGGCAGCGCCCGGCATTTTTAAATTGCACTCAGTGGCTTTTTGTGTTTTGATGGAGCGTCGACTAACTAACAATCAATTTGAATGTTTTATCTTTTGTTTCTTTTGTAGCACTATGTCTCATAATTATTTTGACACCCTCTTTGAAACCCACCGTTCACACTATCTTGAAAAATGACAATGAATGAATCTAGCGGTATGCTCCTTTAGCCTCCCACAGTGATCAATGACTCCACACAGTGGCCATAAATGTCTGAATGAATCTACGGTATGCTCCTTTAGCCTCCCACAGTGATCAATGACTCCACACAGTGGCCAGAAATGTCTGACCCAGACATCTACACGTATTTGGTGGAATCATCGGGGAGGTTTTGGCTCAGTGTTGTCTGTAAATAGCCTGTTAATAGACAACTTTTTGTTAGTTAGTTTGTTAAGCCAGTTAGGCTGAACTTTTCAATGGAGGGATGCCGGGCGCTGCCCCTAAATTACCCAGGATGCATCAGTCATTCTCATTTGCATAAAAATGCCGCTCTGGTCTATGATTATTGTCTCATCACGTGTTCACGTATCCGTCCACATAACGGTGGGCCCAAGTGGTCTCTGTAGTTTCACCCACAGACAGGAGACCAGCTTTCACCCCGAAAACAGTGGACAGGGCAAGGCAAGGCAAGGCAATTTTATTTGTATAGCCCGTTTTCATGCTGCGTTCGATTGCACTCCAAACTCGGAAAGATCCAACCTCCGAATCGGAAAAATGCAATAGAATAGCCCTTGAAGTCGGAACTCCGACTCAGGAACTCGGGTAAGATCCAAGCAGCCCGTGTCGGTCGGAATTACGTCACAGCAATATGGCGTTGCACACCGCAAGAGGTATTTATTTCAAGATTCAAGATTCAAAGAGTTTATTGCCATGTCAACAAGTAAAATCAAGTTGATAGGAATGTGTCTTGGTTTTTGCTCTCACAGAAAAACAATACAGTACTCCCACCACATACACCACAATAAATAGTACACACAATGCCGTACAATGCATGTACGGGGAGGACAAGTGCGAGGAGAAAGTGCAAGGTGATCAGTGCAAATTCAAATGTATGATGGCTTGGAGGTAGGTGCTGTCTCTAAAACGAGATGTTCTACATTTAATACTTCTATACCTCCTGCCTGATGGGAGGAGATTAAAGAGGTAGTGTGCTGGGTGAGAGTGGTCTGCTATAATTTTATTGGCCTTTCTGATGAGTCTAGTTGAGTAAAGTGATGTAAGTGAGGGAAGTCTACTGCAACCGATGATCTTGGAAGCTCGGCGCACTACCTACCCTCTCTAGCCGGGTTTTATCCTGTGCGGTTGTGTGACCGTACCAGACCAGCATGGAGAAGGTGAGTATGCTTTCAATGAATCAATGGTAGACCTATAGAAGTGGGTCATAGCTGGTCGACTAACCCTAAATTTCTTGAGCTGCCGCAGGAAGTAGAGTCGCTGGTGGCACTTGTTAATTATGAGACTGGTGTAGAGCTCCCATTAAAGGGATTGATGGATGGTGGTCCCGAGGAACTTAAAGGAGGTGACCCTCTCCACCTCTTCTCCGTTGATGGAGAGAGGGAGGAGGGGGGTGGCCTTCTTTCTAAAATCAACAACCAGCTCCTTAGTTTTTGAGATGTTAGGTATGAGGTTGTTGTTCTCACACCACCTCACTAGCTCCTCTACTTCACTGCGGTAAGCAGGCTATTTATTTTCCAACCTAGACATTTAGGCAAGGGAGAAGTTATGGAAAAGGGAAATTAACCTAGTTCCACGCGTACTGCAGCAAGAGTTGAATCTGCACGGCTCGCTGTGACGCATGCAGGATTCCCCTCGCTGGTGCGTTCAAGACTGTGTGTTGCAGAAGGGGCGTTTCTCTTTCTCTCTCTCCCCCAAGCAGCTAATGTTCTTCCCCAGCAGTAGCCTACTTTTTGATGCTCGAAAGACATCAGCTTACTATGGCCGGCCATGTTTTCCGAGGTTGCAATGAAACGCATTTCCGACCTGGATCTTTCCAAGTTCCGAGTGTAATCGAACGCAGCATTACAACCAGTTTGTCTCAAAGGGCTTTACATAGCATCATAACAACATCCTCTGTCCTTAGACCCTCACATCGACTGAGGAAAAACTCCATGGAAAACCCTTTTAACAGGGAAAACCAGGAGAAACCTCAGGGTGAGCAACAGAGGAGGGATCCCTCACCCAGGACGGACAGACGGGACAGAGATGTTGTTACAGACAAGAAAACAGTTTACAGTTTAGTTTAGTTTAATTGAGGACAGTAACTGGCTGGAACACGGAGACAAACTGGTTTCAACAGATTTGTAGATTTATCTCTTGTAGTGATCAACTTGCTTGTTTCCTTGGAAACTACAACGATCAGCTGATCTGTGAACTGTGAATGTTTGGCAGCAATAATCAAATGAATGGATCCTGGTCAATAAACATTATTGATCCACCAGAAGATAAAACGTCCTGTAGCTGTGAATGTGTGTCTGTTGTGATTGGCTGACTGTGATTGGCTACGTAGTCAACGCTTACTGTGTGTGTGTGTGGGTGTCCCTTCTCCTGTCTCTAGTTGCAATCGTTTAATGTTTTAGTTTTCAGTGACCCCCGCCCCCCCTCAACCCCCACCCGAACCCTGGAGGGAGATGAACTCCAGAAACATCCAATCACAGAGCAGCATGTTGGTTAAACCAGTGATGCTGTCACAGAGCATCATGTTGGTTAACCCTGTGCTGCTCGTTCAGACGCTCATCGTTTCTTCTCCTCCGCCAGTTTAAAAAGGGGCCGCCGGTGCCCCCGCCCCCAAAGGCCACACCCACCAAGGAGGTGGCGGAGGAGCAGATCATCGACCTGTTTGGAGGAGAGTTTCTACCGGCGCCTTCACCGTCACAGGTGTGTGTGTCTACACTGTGTCCATGTGTGTGTCCAGGCAAGGCAAGGCAAGGCAAGGCAAGGCAAGGCAATTTCTTTTGTATAGCCCGATTTTACAAACAGTTTGTCTCAAAGGGCTTTACATGCCATCATAACAACATCCTCTGCGCTAAGACCCTCACATCGGCTGAGGAAAAACTCCATGGAAAACCCTTTTAACAGGGAAAAATCTGAGAAACCTCAGGGTGAGCAACAGAGGAGGGATCCCTCACCCAGGACGGACAGACGGGACAGAGATGTTGTTACAGACAAGAAAACAGTTTACAACAGAGAATGTGAGAAATATGGAAATGTTAACAACAGCTGAAGGAGGAAGCTTCTGGTAGGCAAGGGAGGCAGGGTTGGTGTAGATAGATGGAGCTCCGGTGGAGGAGAGGGCTCCATGTAACCAGATGTGTCCCCAGCAGTCTAAGCCTATAGCAGCGTAGCTATAAAATGGTTCAGAGCTACCTGAACCAGCCCTAACTAAAAGCCCTGTCATAAAGGAAGGTCTTAAGTCTAGACTTAAATGTAGTTAGAGTGTCTGCCTCTCTGACCCATGGAGAGAGCTGGTTCCACAGTAAAGGAGCCCAGTAACTGAAGGCTCTACCTCCCAGTCTGTTTTTAGAGATACTGGGAGTCACTAACAGACCTGCGTTCTGGGAGCGGAGTGCTCTGGTAGGACAGTAAGGAATGATTAGTTCTTTCAGATAGGATGGAGCTTTATCATTAAGAGCCTTATAAGTCAGCAGAAGGATTTTGAAGTCTATTCTAAATCCTACAGGAAGCCAGTGGAGAGAAGCTAAGGTGGGAGAGATGTGCTCTCTCTTCCTAACTCCTGTCAAAACCCTTGCTGCGGCATTCTGGACCAGCTGGAGACTCTTTAGAGAGTTTTTCGGACATCCTGGCAGGAGAGAGTTGCAGTAGTTCAGCCTATAAGTGATAAATGCATGCACTAGTTTCTCAGCATCACTCTGGGAGAGGATATTCCTAATCTTAGTGATACTGCGCAGATGGAAGAAGGCGGTCCTAGTCACGTGTTTTATGTGGGAGCTGAAGGAAAGGTCCTGGTCAAAAATGACTCCAAGGTTCCTCGCAGTTGTACTCGGGGTCAGGGTGATGCCATCTAGAGTAGCGATCTGATCAGAGAAAGTGTCCCTGAGATGTTTAGGTCCAAACACAATGACCTCAGTTTTATCTGAATTCAGTAGCAAGAAGTTAGAGGACATCCAGGATCTAATGTCTTTCAGACAGTCTTCTTGCAGATTGATGAGGCGGCTTCTGTCATCTGGCTCCATGGACAAGTAGAGTTGCGTATCATCCGTAGAACAGGGAAAATTGATTGAGTGCTTCCGGATTATGTCACCTAATGGGAGCATGTAAAGAATGTGTGTTGAGTCATGTGTTAAGCTGTAACCCTTGGTAACCGCCCCCCACCCCCCTGTCTACCCCCCCCGTCCACAGCCCAATGAACGACCCGGAGAGTCTCTTCTTGACATGGACTTTGACGCGTTCCAACCAGATGAAAGTGTCTCTCCAATACCACAGGTTAGTTGGCTGGTGTTCCCATAGCAACTACTGTATCTCACACTGACCTGATCACTGAGTTATTGATCAGTATTGATCAGTAACGAGGTTGATCAGTGTGTGTATTGATCAGTATTGATCAGTAACGAGCTGCTGTGCCTCTTTCAGACGGCGATTCCCTGGGACATGTGGTCGGTGAGTCAAGTCTCTGTTCTGAGAATCAGTTCCTTTATTGTTGAGAATAAAACATATTTCATTTTCTTGTCTTTTGATCTTAAAAGGGAAGCACAGAAGCAGCTCAGCCTGTAAGTATTCACACCCCCCCCCCCCCAACCCCTCCTCCCACACACACACACACACACTACTGTCAGTTAAAGCAGAAGTAAGCGATCCGGTCGTTTTGGCTAACATCTTGTCAGCCAATGGAGTTAGCAGCCCCCGCCCTTGTCATGGATCTATTGGTCCTCGTCCCTACGTCACCACATTCAGGCGCATCCCTTGGCTGCACACACAGAGAGGACTGCCCCTTTATGCCGTTCTCTCTCCTCATTGGATAAAGGTTGTAGGATACAAGGAAAGTTTTCTCCTGGGCTCAGAGCAGAGCAGAGTGACTGACAGACCCGTGTTTCAGACCAAACACTCTATAGAAGTGATTGCTGTCGGAAGATAGAACAATTTAAGACTTATATTAAAGGGATAGTTCACCCTAGAATGATATTTCGCTCATTATCTACTCACCCTCATGTTGACTAAGGGCTCGAAGAATTTTCAGAGTCCACCGTCCCTTCTCTGAGTTACAGGGGGTCTTGGCGTAGCAGTGCATTTCAATGCAACGGTTGCAAAGGGACACCAGAGCTCTTCGTAAAAAAACACACACAAAAAAACATCCAAATACCTCCATGATGCTCGTATGTAATGTCCGTCTTGTGCTGAAGCCCCAAATTGCGTAATTGTCCCGAAAAAAAAAAAAAGTCTATATTTTAAGCTTGTTTGTAGCGGAAGCACCACTGCCGGGGGGGTCGCGGCGGGGCCTGTCCGTCCAAATCTCGCGTGATTCGCAGTAACCGCACTGACGCCGGCGCAAATCACGCGAGATTTGGACGGACCAGGAAGAGGAGCTTCGAGAAGCTTCCGCTACAAACAAGCTTAAAATATAGACTTATTTAATTTTTTTCGGGACAATTACGCAATTTGGGGCTTCAGCACAAGACGGACATTACATACGAGCATCATGGAGGTATTTGGATGTTTTTTTGTGTGTGTTTTTTTACGAAGAGCTCTGGTGTCCCTTTGCAACCGTTGCATTGAAATGCACTGCTACGCCAAGACCCCCTGTAACTCAGAGAAGGGACGGTGGACTCTGATAATTCTTCCAGCCCTTAGTCCACATGAGGGTGAGTAGATAATGAGCGAAATATCATTCTAGGGTGAACTATCCCTTTAACACAAATATTCCGCTTGCTTCTGCTTTAACCATACACTTCATATGACCTTGTTTAGCTGCTGTTTCCACTACAATACAAACACAAACATATATGGTGTAGTAAGGAATGGGGAATGAGGGGGGGTTAAACTCTTCACTCCCTGCTGTTTCCCCAGCAGGCTGCAGATGCCGGCTTCGCTGCTGACTGGTCGGCAGACTTTGGTTCAGTGCCAGCGAATGGAGACGGCCCTGCGGGAGAGGAGGCCCCCGGGGGCCCCGCGGCGGCCCCCCCGGCAGTGGTGCTGGAGGGGGCTGCTGAGGACGGGGAGCAGGGGGGCGCTCAGGGCTGGCCCCAGACAGACGGAGATGATACGGCTGCACCTCCTCCTCAGGACGGGGAGGCAGCCCCGGCGGCCGCTGAAGCAGAGGTTAGCCAGTGGGATTGTCAACTAACTAACTCCACCCTTCCCCCCACTACAGCCCACCGTGAGGCAGGGTCAGGGGGGGCCGAAGGAGGGGGGGGACAGGCAGACCGCCGGACGTCCACCCCAGGACTCATATTCACCAATGAACGAGGTGAACGGATTAAAGGCAACACAGAGGACAGAAGAGACAAGTGGTCGAGGTCTCCGGACGGTTCTGGGTCCGAGTACGAGACGGCGGAGGAGTGGGGCGGGGACGGGGGGGCCGGGGGGGGCTGGGCCAGCGCAGACGATGACCTGTCGTATGACGATCGCCCAGAGAGCAGCTCAGAGGGGGGGGGCGGTGCAGATGGTGGTGGAGAGGGAGGGGGGGCGTTTGATTCAGATAGTTCAGCTGAAACACAGGGAGGGGGGGCGTTTGATTCAGTTAGTTCACAAGGAGGGGGTGCGTTTGATTCTGATCCATTTGCTGAAACACAAGGGGGGGGTGCGTTTGATTCTGATCCATTTGCTGAAACACAAGGAGGGGGTGCGTTTGATTCTGATCCCTTTGCTGAAACACAGAGAGGGGGTGCGTTTGATTCCGATCCCTTTGCTGAAACACAGGGAGGGGGTGCGTTTGATTCTGATCCCTTTGCTGAAACACAGGGAGGGGGTGCGTTTGATTCGGTTCCTTCAGGTGAAACACAAGGAGGGGGCGCGTTTGATTCTGATCCATTTGCTGAAACACAAGCAGGGGGTGCGTTTGATTTGGTTCCTTCAGCTGAAACACAAGGAGGGGGTGCGTTTGATTCCGATCCCTTTGCTGAAACACAGGGAGGGGGTGCGTTTGATTCGGTTCCTTCAGCTGAAACACAGGGAGGGGGTGCGTTTGATTCCGATCCCTTTGCTGAAACACAGGGAGGGGGTGCGTTTGATTCGGTTCCTTCAGCTGAAACACAGGGAGGGGGTGCGTTTGATTCTGATCCATTTGCTGAAACACAAGGAGGGGGTGCGTTTGATTCTGATCCCTTTGCTGAAACACAGGGAGGGGGTGCGTTTGATTCCGATCCCTTTGCTGAAACACAGGGAGGGGGTGCGTTTGATTCTGATCCCTTTGCTGAAACACAGGGAGGGGGTGCGTTTGATTCGGTTCCTTCAGGTGAAACACAAGGAGGGGGCGCGTTTGATTCTGATCCATTTGCTGAAACACAAGGAGGGGGTGCGTTTGATTCGGTTCCTTCAGCTGAAACACAAGGAGGGGGTGTGTTTGATTCCGATCCCTTTGCTGAAACACAGGGAGGGGGTGCGTTTGATTCAGATCCCTTTGCTGAAACACAGGGAGGGGGTGCGTTTGATTCGGTTCCTTCAGCTGAAACACAGGTAGGGGGTGCGTTTGATTCTGATCCATTTGCTGAAACACAAGGAGGGGGTGCGTTTGATTCTGATCCCTTTGCTGAAACACAGGGAGGGGGTGCGTTTGATTCCGATCCCTTTGCTGAAACACAGGGAGTGGGTGCGTTTGATTCAGTTAGTTTACAAGGAGGGGGTGTGTTTGATTCCGATCCCTTTGCTGAAACACAAGGAGGGGGTGCGTTTGATTCGGTTCCTTCAGCTGAAACACAAGGAGGGGGTGCGTTTGAGTCCGATCCCTTTGCTGAAACACAAGGAGGGGGTGCGTTTGATTGTGATCCCTTTGCTGAAACACAGGGAGGGGGTGCGTTTGGGGGTGGATTTGCTGACACCCCGGGTACAGAAGCGCCTGAAGGTCTCGGAGGTGGGGTTAGTGTGTCTGGGGGGGCGGGTGAGGTGGATGCAGACCCTTTTGTTGCCAACAGTTTCCCAGCAGCAACCGGCACCACGACCCGGCAGGAAGTTAGCAACAGCAACACCGGTGCAGCTCAACAACACGGTGCAGCTCAACAACACGGTGGGACCACAGCGGACGTAAACGTTCCCAGAATTCACAAAGAGCCAGAAACGTGTTCAGACATGTCCGAAGACGAGGCGGCAAACCGGAGATTTGGAAACTTGTACCAAGAGCTAGAGAAAGAACAGGAAGAGGTACGGGAAGAGGTCCTCCCTCCTCCAGTCTAGATTAGCTCAGAGTAGAACTAGAAGCAGAACCTCTCCTGTGCTCCTCCTCCCACAGATTCAGTGAAGTACCCTAACTCCACCCCCCCACCCCCAACGCCTGGATCCCAGCCTGAACCCACCCCGCCCCCCCCAACCCTCCTTCACTCCGGTCCTTTGTCCTTCTTGTTTGCTCATGTTGAATGTTGCCGACTCTAACCTGTGTCTCTCCGTTTATTCAGGTGACAAATGCATTCAACGGCTTCTCCCAGGTATGTATGTATGTGTGTGTGTGTGTGTGTGTGTGTTTGTGTGTATAAAATTAACTAATTAATCGCACAATTTTCTGTAATTACTCACTATTAATTTACAGAGTTAGACCCCCCTCGAGAGATGAAGTCTGCTAACCGCTAGCTTCTCCAGTTGTAGCAACTTTAGCAATGACCGCACCATAACAAATAGCGCAGTCTATTTATCCACGTACAAACTGCAATCAAAAAGCCACTTACAGCCACAAATAACGCTCAGAACAGCACCAAACGTCATCACCAGTACAAACAGGGTCCCATCCCATAATACGAGGCATCAAACCTCTTATCTTAGCCTGGTTTCTATTGAAAAGAGACGAAAACAACTCACCCACTCTGCTCCAGTTATAAGCTATGCAGCAACTTTACGTGTCCAGCATAGAGTCCAGGCACTGACAACACACGTCCGAGTCCGACTGGCAGCACAAACATCTGGTTTCAGCACAAACATCTGGTTTCAGTGGCCACCGACAGCACAAACATCTGATTTCAGTGGCCACCGACAGCACAAACATCTGGTTTCAGCACAAACATCTGGTTTCAGTGGCCACCGACAGCACAAACATCTGGTTTCAGTGGCCACTGGCAGGCAGTGACCACACTGACCACTTGATTCCCCCAGGTCCAGCACATAGACTCCACCGGCTGGCACTTTTCTCCTCCGTTTCCTTCAGCTTGTCTTCAGTAAACTTGGTCTCAAACTGATAGTGACGCCCATCGAAATTCAACCAGTTGTCATTGTTGTTCTCAAACTGCATAAACTCACTCAGCCGTGTTGTCCCTTCTGTGATGTCTGCTTGTTACTGCCATGGTTACAGGTAGTCCGCTCTGCTGGCATGGAGGCGATTACCGAGTGAAGTAGAGTCCCGCAGACCAAGGATGAAAATGTGTGTGTATTACTGTGCGTTCACACCAAAAGCTTCCAAAGCGTCAAAAACGCTCGAGGGTGGGCGTCAGACAAGACAGCTCCCAAAACGGCAAATATTTTCAGCCGCTTTGGCCGCTCGTCAGGTGACTGGCGTCAAAGTTCGATCGCGCTGGTCATTGGGGAGCCGAAATACAAAAAAAGAAAAAAAAAGGCAGCCGACAGACATCTCTATTCTGACAGGCTGCCACCGGTTGCCGCTTAACCGCGTCATAGCTCATTACCCTAAAGTTAAACCTGGCTCAACTTTTCATCTGGTGACGCTATGGACGCTTTGGAAGCTTTGGACGCTCTGGAAGCGCGGCAACGCCTGTTGACGCTTTGGACGCTCAGTGTCGCCGGGCTCTCATTGAAAATGAATTGACTTACGGCGTTTTTGATGTATTTGTATGTATGTATGTATGTATGATTTGTATGTCTATGTATCTTGCCTATCAGTTTATAAAAGTTATTATTGAATGTTCACAGGGACATGGACGGAATTGGGCATTTTTAACTTTATATATTTGTGGGAGAAAATCACGTATACAATTGACCCTTCGCCAACTCCTCCCACCAACGGCTATTGTCCAATCCTACGTTAGCAACCGTAACTATAGGCCTGGCAAGCTTTCCGCAGTGAGTCATTACGTTTGCTTTTGTGAACACATTTTGAGACTAGGACGAAAAACATTTGTTTGTAGAGAAGGATGTTGTTGTTGCTGCTGCTACTACGGCGGCGGCGGCGGCGGCAGCAGCAATATAGAGATGTTCAGATACGAGCGGACTTTTTTTTCGACTTGAGCAAGTGTAAAATGGGGATAACCATATGTTCACCTCCGAAATGACAGCTGTACTTTTACCGCGTTTACCTGGGCTTTTAGGCGAGGGATCCTCCAGGCAGGGACTGCTTTCACTGACTGATACAGCGGTGGGAGAAAACAAAACAGCAGCGAAAGCTGTATGTGGTTCACAATCGCCCAAAAACTTGCAGTTTGACAACGTTTCATGACCAGTGAGATGACCTAAGTCTTGGTGGGTTGATAGACGGTAAAATTACCGGTCCTTACTGCTGCTCTGTACATTGTCCAGTCGTGTCGTTGAACAGATGTTTTATCCTCCTGCGTGAGTCACGTCACTGAAAACTATGAATGATCTTTGTGACTTCTTCTCTCTATTATCTCAGAACAGTTTATCCAGAAATTTGCTGATATTTCCTTTGAAATCGATACCAAATACTGCCAGGAGCATGGCTGGGAGTGAAAGCTTGCCCGCCGTAGCAACAGTAACCAAGGGGGTGGGGCTTACGCGAAGGGTCAATTGAGCTGAGTTTATGCAGTTGGAGAACAATGATGACTGGTTTCATTTCGATGGGCGCCCCTATCAGTTTGAGACCGAGTTCACCGAAGACGAGCTGAAGGTAATGGAGGAGAAAAGTGAAAGAGGGAGCGCTGCCGGTGGAGTCTATGTGCTGGACCTCGGGGGAATCAAGTGGTCAGTGTGGTCACTGCCTGTCGGTGGCCGCTGAAACCAGATGTTTGTGCTGAAACCAGATGTTTGTGCTACCAGTCGGCCTCGGTGTGTGTTGTCAGTGCCTGGACGTGGAAAGTTGCTGCATAGCGTATAACTGGAGGAGAGTGGGTGAGTTGTTTTCGTCTCTTTTCAACAGAAACCAGGCTAAGATAACCGCTGTTTGATGCCTCGTATTATGGGAGGTGACCCTGTTTGTACTGTTGATGAAGTTTGGTGCTGTTCTGACCATTATTTGTGGCTATAAGTGGCTTTTTGAGCGGTTGATAGTGGATTAATAGACGGCGCTGTTTGTTATGGTGCGGTCATTGCTAAAGTTGCTACAACTAGAGAAGCTAGCGGTTAGCAGACTTCATCTCTCGAGGGGGGGGGCTCTAACTCGGTGTCACGGTGTGTTGGACCATGGGTTAAATTTACGCCGGAATATCTCCTTAAGACTGAAGCTTATAACAAATATTTATTTATGTGAAATCATCAAAGTGTAGAATAAACACAAAGAAACCTTTTATTTAAATTCAAAGACTATTTTAATGGCTTTCTTTAAACTTTGAACACAGTTTCTCACCTGTGAAGAACAAGTTTGGCACAAAAATATCCTCCAACAGAAATAATAACAAAACCCAGGCCAACATGTGTTAAAGTGCAGGTTGAATATCAAAACCATTAAAACCACTCCAGACCGCTTCTGCGCATGCACCAACATTTTTAGTTTTTCCTCTTTTTCCCTATCACACTGGCATGAATGGAAAACTTTACGGAGTTGTGCGCCATGGATGTGCATGAAAAAACAAGCGAGTCGCACATAATTTCCCTCTGTAAAGTAAATTTAAAGTGATAGTTCAACATTTTGTCAAATTGGCCCATTGCCATAATCCCTATAGTCATAGGAGTAGATTCGTTACCTTTAATTGTTGGTGCAAGCTATTTTTAGAACGGCGGAGGCTCATGGGATTTCTTGGTTTCCCTCATCAAACTCATCAAATACACAATCCAACAACTCCAAAACGCTCTGGTGGACAAGTTGTGACCTGCACATTCACCACGCTATGAGATAATAACAGAACGCTACCAGACAGAGTTGTTGTAGAGGGAAATACAGAGACTGATGATGAAAAACTGTCCCTGAAGGCAACGTTCATCAGCGGTTTTGCATGAATTTCCCTCTAAAACAACTCTGTCTGGTAACGTTGTGTTATTATCTCGTCATGTTCTGTGTCTTCATGTCTTCTGTCTCTCAGCTCTCCTCTTCATCCTCTGACTCTTCTTCTCTGTTTTTCTCAAGGATTCTACTGCCTCATCATTTTTTGCTGATTTTGATAAAATGGTGAGTTTTAATGTTTATAATGATCAACATTTACTGGAGGTAATGTGTTGAATGATAGTTCTGTGGGGTTATGATCACCCCTAAGCTGTACTATATGCTGATGACTGTAACTGCAAACTGACTTTAAACACATGATTGTGGTGGAGGACGTTGAGTGTTTGTGCTTGGTTCTTTTAGTGCGGATGAACCTCTAGTAGTGAATTCTAAGACTTTTTCACAGCATCAGCAGCTTTATCTCCTCTGTTGATCAACATCTTTCAATGCAAAAGAATGAAGGGAACCAATCAGCGGAGGTTCCTGCAGCCCCGGAGACACAGGCAGCTGTCATGCCAGAACCCGCTGAGGGCCAAGCTGAACCGGCGGCGGCCCCCCCAGCTGAAGACAAGCCTGTAACCCCCGTAGCTGAGGAAGAACCTGCAGCACCCCCAGCTGAAAGTAAAGCTGTAACCCCCCCTGCTGAAGGAGAGGGAGACGAGCATCCATCATCTCCACCTGCTGATGAAGAAGATTCAGCAGAAGGTTCGGGCGGCCAGAAGGAGGAAACACCAGCTGTCAGTAAAAACACTACTGCTGCATCATCATCATCATCCTCATCATCATCATCATCATTATCATTATCATCATTATCGTCATTATCGTCATCATTATCATCATCATTATCATCATCAAGTCCCAACCTCTACTTCCCTGAACTGTTGCCATGGTGCAGTGGTTACGGTGGCTGCTTGCCAAACCCATAGATATATACACGTAGATGTCTCTGCCTCTGACGCTGCTGCCCATTGGAACGGATTGTCGCCGCCGCCGCCATCTTGAGCAGGAGGTGTCTAACTTTTACTTCCTGTATCTACAGAGGCAGAGGTCTATCACTGAAGCCGTTTCTTTTAATATAAATACTACAATTCAGCTACATAACTCATGTTAGCAGTTAGGGTTCATGTCAGTGCCATGAAACTGATTTAATATGGCCTAGCACAATTATATAGGTAGCCTACAGTGGTTTGCACTCACTCGCTGGCCTCATCACCATGGAAACCACAAACTCACAGCCGGGGAAACAGCTGATAAGCCTATAGCCTACACATACAGGCAACAAAATAACAAACTATTAATATATTAACTACCAGTACATGCACTAAATGTAACACATATCCCACCCTATGATACGTTACCTTAGTTTCATTTATGTCAGATAACTCACCTACATCAAATTCAACAAGTTCATAACAGTTCTATACAAAACAACTTATTACTTGAGAAAAGTTCTTCCATGTCTCTTGGTTTTGGCGTTTCTTTCATGGGAACATCCGTACACGGCACAAAAGTTTGGCATTTTGCCAGATTCACAGCTGTCAAACCCTCTGACTGTTGACTGCTGGTCAGGAGGAACTACTCCTCAAGATGGCCGCCGTGAGACATTCCTGACAAGCCCGAATGCGGCATCTACGTATATATATCTATGGCCAAACCCAAGGTCACTGGTCTGAATCCCGCCTGAGCAGCCTTCTTAGTGTTTCAGTCTCTTTTAACTTTAACTAATACCACTTGGTCTGGCTTATTTTTAAATCTTGCATGATAATGCATATGCCCCCCCCCCCCCCCCACCACCACCTTTCCTCTTTACCTCTTTGTATCTTGGTTTGTGTTAACATGTTTCTTGTTTATACCACTGCTCTAAGATTTAAATGAACTGGAACTTTGAAATCCAAGAACGCAGCAGAGAAAAGCAAAGCTCTTGAATGATTTGTATCCATAATTTCTTGTCCTGCGCTGCCCACTAATGGATGTGACTGGCAGAATTCACCTCCCCTTCCCCGCCTTCAATTGGGTATAGGTGTTCGTTATGAGACTCATTGATTGCTCGTACCACAGTGCAACACATCATCACATTACAATGAATGACAACCGTCTTGGTAAGTGTGTGCTTGCTGTGGCAGAGTGGTAGAGTAAAGGATTAGTGAGCATGAGATCGTGGATTCGATTCCTGCCTCAGTCATGTCACATCATTGCTTGACTTTTGATTCCAACTATTCAGCTGTCATTGGACAGTCTTTGATTCCTGATAGTATAAAGCTCATTGTAACTCAGGTCCTCTGTGGCCATACGGTTAGTGTGTCAGGTTACCAGTCATGAAGTCGTGGGTTCAATTCCTACCTTAGACATGTTTCTTGCATGTCTTTGTCAATTTATTCTTCTAATTCAACATGATTCAGCAATGGCTTTCGGCATTCACACGTATTTCCTTCAGGAAATACAAATTCTAGTTATAATCATCATCATCTTCATTATCATCATCGTCATCATCCTCATCCTCATCATCGTCATCATCATCATCATCATCATCATCATCATCCTCACCATCATCATCATCACTGTGTGATCCACGTTGTTACTAGAATGAAAATCAGATGTTCAGTTGTTTTGAATCTTGCACTCTGTAGTTTTTATGGAGTGATGTACAGAGATGACAGGGATGTGTCTGTCCAGGCTGACTTCACTGCTACGGTGCGTTCATGGTAGCTGTGAGAGCTGGGACATTTGTGTTTGCACAGAGAAACCTCTGGTCTAAATGTGATTTTTCTCTCCCAAGTCAACAGCTGCATCTCCGAGCTCTGAGAGGCCAGAACTTGGTGACGTACGTATATCGCTTCTACAGTTTTAGTTTTTTTATTTTCACAGCACGCAGTACAATAAGAAACAATAGCAAATAGTTCTACATCTACAATGTTGTTGAATTTATTAGATGTCTTTCCCATCAACCATCACCACAAGTTCCTTGTGTTTGGTCATGTTGTATAGTACTGTCTTGTGAGTTTTATTTACTTAGTATCTCTAGAAAGTGACTGCTACACAAATAAAAGCAGCACATCTGTGTGGACACTGAAGACACATCAATCACCGTGATTGTTTATGAATTGTGATTTTTTAGTCTGCTGGGAGACCATACAGGTTCATTAACGGTGGTCCATGCTGTTTTTACCCCGCAGGAGAAAATGCCAATCCCGTCCGTAGTGATCGAACCTGCGTCCAGCAATGAAGGTGATGACGATCGTGATGCCGATATCATCTCCCCCACGACCGTCGGAGACAACGGAGTTACAGCTGCAAACCAGACGGTCAAACACATGAGTGCATCTGGAGGCGTGTCGGGACTCCCTGACGACTTCCTCTATAAGGTAGGACTTCCTCCACCTGCTAGCTCACTGCTCACTTTTACAGTACTTGCACTCGTGTGGGTTTTGATATGAGTGATGAACAGTGATGGGAATAACGGCGTTACTTTTTTCATTAACGAGTAATCAAAAAAGTTACTTGTTTCCCCCCGTTACAATGCAGTTACCGTTGCAACAATACTTGGCTCAAGAAGTCCATCAGAAAATAATACACCCACTTCAGCGTAGGACGTCATTATTTTCGGTTCATCAACTGGCCCAACTCTAACCAACTCGCTCAGTATCGCTCCACACGGACAGGCTGTATCACTCCGCCTATCCGCTGTGTGGAAGAGGCGGAGGGATACAGCGCGTTGCAGAGCCTGTCTGCGTGGAGGGATACGGAGTGAGTTTGTTGGTTCCAGATAAACAGGAGTTAAGGCCTTTGCACACCGAGTCCGTTTTTTTCGTCCGAAAGTGCCGCACGTTAAAAAATAAATTCAACCTCATGTTGTGTCGATCATGTTTACACACCGAGTCCCAAACTTTTGTCCGTCATTAAAGTTTTCGGAACAGGTTCATTTCTCGACAAGTGAGTGAACCACAAAGTCCATCACTGCGTGGCGGTATTTGTCTCCCTCACAAAAAATAAGAATGTATGCGAATAAAACGCAGTGGACTCAGTGTGCAAGGAGCCTGTGCGTAATGTTTTTTGTCGGATGACGGATACGAAAAACGCATGCGAAAAAAACGGACTCAGTGTGCAAAGACCTTTAGGGAGGGAAGTCCAAGTAATTTGACATATTTGAGCATTTTATTATAAAAAAAAAAGTAAAGCAAGTTACTTTCATTGTAATTAGTTACTTTATCATGTATTATCTCAGTTACTTATTGGGGAAAGTAACTAGTAACTATAACTAATACATTTTTCAAAGTAATGTGCCCAACAGTGGTGATGAACATGCTTACTTTTTTAGCATTTTTTTCTTCCCACAGGTGGAAACAATGCATGACTTTGAAGCTGCAAACTCAGACGAGCTTGAGCTGAAGCGAGGCGACGTGGTGCTGGTGATTCCAACTGCCTCAGCAGAGGATCAGGTGAGCAGAGCAGTGACGTGTTTAACCCTTCAGAGTCCACGGATTGTCTTCTGTATTTCTCTTGCCTGGTCTTTTTGTGTATTAATCCTTGTAAAACCTCAGCCCTGTAATTCACAATCAGGATCATTTGTTCGAAACACACAGAAAATTATTATTATTTTTTGTTATTGTTATATTATATTTATGTTATATTATTATTTTTTTTTTCAGACACTATATAACTCTTCTTTGAGGTCTTGGGGATTAGGAGAAAAAGAATAACTATGATACTATGATGCATTCATCATTCAAAATAATTTACATTATTTACAAAACTGCCCCACTCGTCTGACATGAAAACAACGGGTCTCATTCATGAAACGTTAGTTAAAAGTCCACGCTACTAAAACTCTACTCCGGATTCATGAACGGTGCGGGAAACTCAGATTTGATCGTAAGCACGTGTGTAAGATCATGAACAACAACCCATCGTAAACTAACAGCATGCCCCGGTGATCAGCAATTAGCATAGATCTCCGCCCGTGAAACGCCATATAAGGAGATCCTGACCACCATATAAGGAGGTAGGTGCATCCTGTTCACCTGCGGCCATGACGCAAATAAGGAAAGAGGGAGAGGGAGAGAGAGAGAGAGAGAGAGAGAGAGAGAAAAAAGAGCGATCAGGGATCAAAGTCATTTTGGGTGAAGTGGAGTTCAGAAAAAATATTGAATTCAATTTATGCAAGGCCAGGCAACAATATGCAATCGTGGAAAGTCCCATAAAATCAAAATTTTTGACCAAAAACTAATTTTATTTAAAGCAGAAGTAAGTGATATATTTGTGTTAATATAAGTCTTAAATAGTTATATCTTCTGACAGCAATCACTTACATAGAGTGTTTGGACTGAAACACGGGTCTCTCAGTCCCTCTGCTCTGCTCTGAGCCGAGGAGAAAACATTTATCGTATCCTACAGTTTTTATCCAATGAGGAGAGAGAACGGCATGCAGGGCTGTGTGTGCAGCCAAGGGATGCGCCTGAATGTGGTGACGTAGGGACGAGGACTGTTATGGTGCGTTCAAGGAAACTCGTAGACTCGTGTTTTTCCGTCCTGTGAAGTTGTATCAGTTTGATCTGGTACGAGTTCACGGGTCAGAAGTTACGAGTGGCCGTTATAGTGACTTTCACAGGTAAAACAGGTCGGAAAAACACGAGTGGGTTGCCTGGAACGCTACAAAGTCGTAAGTTGTGACTTGAAGCTGTAATTTACGATTTCAAAAGCCGGCCTGGAACGCAGCATTAGCCAAAACGACCGGATCACTCACTTCTGCTTTAAAGCAACACTCAACAAATCCATCTCATACTCAACCAAAACAAACAAACATTTATACAGTAAAAACATAGTATCATTTCAACAGTTATCTAAAATGTCTGAGAACCTGGAACCTGGAACCCATCTCAATGAAGTACATTCAATCACTCATTTTATTTCATTTCATTCAGTTATCCAGAAGATATAAGTGCAAGTCCATTTAGATAATATGTTACAAAATACCTTTAATCACAAAACATAAAAAAATATAATGTTTTTACCTTTAAAATATAAGCAATGGTTGTAAACATGGTCTCACGGTAGGTTCATGCTATGTAAGTCAATGGGACTCGTTGAATGCACCAGGAATTTTCCATATTATTTCCATATATTACTGTTGCCATATGGCAACAAATGTATTACAAAAATAGTATTACATCAAGAGTGAATTAAACATTAAAAAAATAAAGTTTACTTTCCCCAGACAGTGATTTAAATTTTTTATTTGATGAAAATTTTCCAAAATTCTGAATAAAAGACAGTCTTCGGGAGCCCCACACAATGATGTTTACATGTCAAATGTCTATGAGCAAAAAGGACTGGTAAACAGGATATCCTGCTCATTTGACCTCATAAATTGTATGTCCTTCAAAGTAAAAGCCCCCTTTTCACACCTAACTGTAAAAACAAAACAATTATATCGTAGCTTTTTAGAAAAATGAAGATAAGTAATTGTTGCCATATGGCAACACTATGCAATAGAACCATTTAAGAAGTAAAGCCAGAATAGTTTGTCCAGAGATAGACGCGAAAGAGTAAAACAATACCCCTGCCATCGTATACAATGGCACCAACCTCAGAGGGTTAGTTTCAGTCATTTTCATTCAGTCCAGTAACGTTTTTAGAAAGAGGGATCATCTGACAGTGAATAAGGGTGATAATGGTGCTTGTGGTTGCTGTCTTTGCAGGATGCTGGCTGGCTCACCGGGTTCAAGGAGAGTGACTGGTTAACCCTTGGATCTGGTGCTCCAAAAGGACTTTTCCCAGAAAACTTTATCCAGCGTTTGGAGTAAGAAGCCTCTTCATATGGCAGATAAAGAAAAATGAAATGCAGTCCAGTCAGCATGTAGCCCGCCCCCACCCCCTCGAGACAAACCAGTGGTCTCCTGCAGCTGTATGCTGGGCAACACAAGGCTTTTGGTAGAAACGACTCTACCGAAACTCTACCAAAGTCAAGTCATGGTGATAAATAGTAGTACTACTCCAAGCAGAAGTGCAAATTATTAAGCATGTTATAGTAGAGTCAACCTTTCCTCAAACTGAGATGTGTTTTTTTGAGCAGAAAAATATGAAGTATGGTTAATTTGGAATGTTGAAATCTCCACATACACCTACAAAAGCAGGAAATGTTATTCTAGAGAAAACTTAATGAACATTAAGAGAAACTGAATCTTTTTTTTTTTTTGCACCAAGTGTGTCGTACTGATTTTGTTGCTCTGCTGTGAAGTTTACCAAAATCTGTAGTGCTGTGATCTAATTTAATGTTTTTGAGTGTATCATGAAACTTTTGAGTTAAGTCATGTCATTGCTATTACCTTTGAACTACTGTTGGTGTACTTCTGTATAATGGTTGAGTGTGTGGTGAAATTTCTTTGGCATATGTGGCAATTAATGAAGTTATTGAAAAGTGTTGCTGTGTTTTCACCAAAAGAATAGTGAGATTTATTATACAAGCTCTGGCCGACAGTCAGTGCACATCCAGCATGAAATTCTCAGATCATTTCTTGAATTTAGTATTGAAATACAATAAAAACACAGAATTTCCCCAGAGTTTATTTAGAGATCATTGTATATCTGTGTAAATCATCTCTTTTAAGAATTATAATAGCAAAAAGCTTAATCAACCAGAACAGAGATTAACATTATCACCTATTTAGGTAGAAGTGTACAATCACAGGGAAGGTAATAACAAAACCAATATGCAATTTATGTTGTTGGATTATTTTAGGTCTCGATGTCACTTTATGTCATAGTGAAGTTGAACCTTAAAGTGGAAATTTCGTGATGTACATCTGATAAACCTTAGCCCTTTGTCATGACCAATAAATGAGACATTATGATGTAAGATTGGTGTGTTCAGCTCCCCTGAAATATATGGGTTGGGTCTTGGGAATGGGAATGGATGCAACTTTGGGCTCCAAAGTTATAAGCCAAAACGTTTTCCCATTCAAAGTGAATGGGAGTCATCCAAAGTGAAAAAAACCCTTTTGGGGTCCCATACACTGTACTTGAGGGTGACTTTGTTTTTCACTGTTTAAAACCGTTATTTCTCGTGCCATTGGGTTAGGAATCAGTGATAGAACTCCCCTCCATGAAATACAAAGTTTAAAAAATTAGGCTTTCTAGCCTTAAGTTGTTTAGGCATTTGTGCTACTTTTTGGCCTCACTGGGCCTTGTTCAGGTAAGTTCAGAAGTGTGCCTTGGATGTTTTAGCCAAGGCCACACTTCTGTCCCTTCTGCTTTTCCCTTTCCTCATTTTCCTTTCTTTCTTCCTACCCTTCCCTCTCTTTTCCGTAGGTTACAATGTAACGTGTGCTGTTACTAAAGAGCCAAGAGAATAAAATATGAAAATATGCTTAAATAGAAAACAAAATACGAAAATAAAAATCACAGGACAGTAATCAAAAGCCTCTAATTTAACAAAATGCAGTAGTAAATGGAAAAGTGTTGTGTGAGACGACATTAATGTGGTACATTAACAATGACATAATTAACGGCACCAAGAGTAGTGTCCGAAGGATTTTCAGTTGGGCTCACTATATAGTCCACTACATTTATCTCCCTATGTAGGGAGTGGTTACATGCTGTCATTCCAACATCCCACCACTCCGACATACCGCTATTCCAACATGCCATCCCACCATTCCAACAAGGGTTTAATATAAGGAAATGTGCGTTACTCAACAGGTGACTCCCTCCTACTGGTCTGGACTCTCTCCATCTATCTGGCCTGTCTGGCCTCTACCAACTCCTTTCCAACATCCTGCCTTTCAGCCAGAGGCTCTGTGGACTCTCTCTGCCCTGGGTTTTACCTGCCAGGCTGCTCTTCACCTCTGATTGGTGGAGCTGCTTCGTCCAAGGTAGTAGAGGGAGTTTCACTGCAGGTGAAATAAAGTTGTATTTGAATTGACAGTGAATTGTTGAATTGTCCATGAGGCTGTAGAGAACAGGAAGTGGGAGCTGCTGACTCAGCTCTGTGATGGAAACCACTGTCATGAAGAACCTCATGTTCCTCCTGGACAAGAACATGAAGAACACCAGACTTCAACCGTCTGAGTCCAACTCGTCCTCACACTCAGAGTCATTTTACTCTGAGATTCCACCACTCTCTCTTTCAACTCCATGTCCTGTAGAGAAGAAGAAGGAGAAGGTTCAGGTGTGTTAATAAAGACAGACATAAAGCAGTGGTTCCTAATCCTTCATGTTACAGGTGAAACTTCCTGTACCTGAGGGACGAGAGCTCCTGATTGGCTGTTGACGTTTGATAGAGAAACTTGTATTGATCATGTATTGACTGAATCTGCTCGATCAGTTGAGTCAAGCAGAACAAGAACAGCTGATGGTTCATATTGATTCCAGGTGAACATGGAGTTCTAGAGACTCTCAGGTGAGTGACAGGTGAACCTCATTGTTCCTGTTTGACTCAACACCTTTACCTGTGACTGGATCACTGATGACTGACACATTGAAGCTGCTGCAGCGTTTTCTGTGTCTGTGATGTCATGTATGATGTCATATGTGATGTCACATCCTGACAGGTTCACCTGCTGAACTTTACACTTTATTATCACTCCCACAGGCATCAGCTGTGGAAACAGCTACAGATCAGACTCACTCCAGAGTCTCCAGTTGAAAGTCTGGACTCTTCACAAGATCACGAAGCTGCTGCAGAGCTGAAGAAGAAGAGCTCAGGTTGTTTTTGCCCAGGTGCAGGTGTCTCAGGTGGGAGGGGTTGGACTTCAGAGCTGAGACCAGAGAAGAACAGCTGATCTCTGACAACCTGCAGCCCTCCAATCTGAATAAAGAATAGAAGCAGATGAACTGATGATTGAGTTCTCATCTCTCTCTCTCACCGCACACACACACACACACACACACACACACACACACACACACACACACACACACACACACACACACACACACACACACACACACACACACACACACACACACACACCTGAAATGATCAGATTATTGATAATTGATGACTATGTAGTGAAATGATCTGGAAGTGAAGAGTCGTTGTCAGTGTGAGAGAAGAACAAGTGGAAACATGAGACAACAACTATTTCAAACGTCCTTCATTCATCACATCAAAGTCAATGATTCAAGTTCTGAGTGAAGATCAATCAGGTTCAGTTGTGGATCAAAGATCTCAGATCTACAACAGTAACAGTCAGTGAACTCACTCCAGAGTCTCCAGTCTACAGTCTGGACTCTGCAGAAAACCACTCAGCTCCTTCACTCCTGAATCATGAAGGTCGTTGTGGCTCAGGTCCAGGTGTCTCAGGTGGGAGGGGTTGGACTTAAGAGCTGAGACCAGAGAAGAACAGCTGATCTCTGACAAACTGCAGCCCCACAATCTGAATGAAGAATAAAAGCAGTGAGTTGAGGACAATAACTGATGATAGATCAGTTATTGTCTGACACATTAGGCTACATGTGTTTCTGTAGTTGACTGGACTAAAAGCAGAGAAGAAGAGCACAGCCGTCACCATGACGACCCTCAGTGTGGATCAGTAGAACATCAGCCTCATGTCTGCAGCTCAGTCAGAGCCGGCCCTCCCTATAAGCGAACTAAGCAGCTGCTTAGGGCCCCGCAGCCACTAGGGGGCCCCCAAACTTTGCTCAATCATTTGTCCTCTCTGACCTGGCAACGTGTAACCCTTGACCCAACTGGCAACAATGACCGTGACCATAGACCGTGACACGCAGACTGTGGCCGTTGTCCGGTAACGAGCGTGCACCACCCCTTCCTCCCCCTCTCCCCCCTGGCCCCCTCCCTCACTCACTCACTGAGATCGCGATTTGCGAGGAGGTGATTAGCTTTTGGACAGCGACGATGTCCAAAAGGATATATCCGTCAGTTGCGGAAAATAGGACAAGGTAAGGCTAATTAATGTTATGTTTACCAGATGTACGTTTAGCCGAAAAACATGTCGGTGCTTGTGTTAGCTCACTTAGCTGGCTAGCTGCTACATGTACCAGCCTGCTGCAGTTCACATGTCCTGGCTGATTTTAAGGTCTGTTTACAGTGAAAAGATAACAGCTGTTTTCCTGTGAGGGGATAAAGGATCAATCACCCATTTATTAATGGCTGATTAGATATGTCATGTTGCCACATCCTCATCCCCTGTGGCTGGTTCCAGTCATACAGTTGGTAAGTTTCTTGTTTGTTGCCACAATATGTTTATCTCTGTTGGAAAATTAAATTGTGTGTACACAAGTGGCTAAAAAAATTCTACTAATCTTCTCCACAGCTCCAATGGTTACTGCTGATGATGCTGCTGACTAACCAACATCCTCTATCTTCTTCTCAACTGAAGTTTTGTTTTGAGGGTGCTAGAATTTAGCTGTACAGATCATTTAAAGAAAATAAATCTATTCAAACTGTAATCTTTTGTAGAATCTTTTATCCTTCTGCTACATCAAAAGTAGTGATTTAATGCTGCAGGTTTGGAGCCACCTATTGCCATTCACAATATTAACATAAACATTCAGACAAAAACAAAGTAGAAGAAAAAATGACAAGTGCAATTAGACAGCTTTAAGTGTTTCAGTGACTCTAATTAGTAATAAAATATCTGCTCGCCATCATGTTGATAGAGGTACAATAAAATTTGCAAGGGTTGCATATGGTAGCTTATGAATATTTGATGGTACATATATACACTGTGAGTCAGGGCCCCCAATTTTATCCTGCTTAGGGCCCCCAGATGTACAGGGCCGGCCCTGAGCTCAGTGTCAACACAACTTTCACATCACATTCATCTGAGCACAGAAATAAAACAGAGTCTGACCCCAGAGTCTCCAGTCTACAGTCTGGACTCTCCAGAAAACCACTCAGATCCTTCACTGCTGAATCCTGCAGGTCGTTCCAGCTCAGCTCCAGTTTTCTCAGGTGGGAGGGGTTGGACTTCAGAGCTGAGACCAGAGAAGAACAGCTGATCTCTGACAAACTGCAGTTCTGCAACCTGAATAAAGAATAAAAGAAGATAAACTGATCATTGTCTCTCTCTCTCTCTCTCTCTCTCTCTCTCTCTCTCTCTCTCTCTCTCTCTCTCTCTGTCTCTCTCTCTCACACACACACACACACACACACACACACACACACACACACACACACACACACACACACACACACACACACACACACACACACCACACACACACACACACACACACACACACACACACACACACACACACACACACACACACACACACACACACACAAACACACACAAACACACACACACATCTGAAGTGATCAGATAATTGATTATTGATGACTATGTAGTGAAATGATTAGGGATGCCCCCAAATAGTCGACAAAAAAGAGCTGTGTCTTGTCAAAATTAAGTCGAAATCAATATGACCGAACTGTATGAAAGGCTATAGGGCTTTTAATTTGAAGGGCCAGATACAAGAAGTCGTGATTCTCACTCGCTGTCCGTAGTGCCCTTCTTGTTCCTATAGACCCTTTCAGAGAGTATAAACAAAGACAGGTGTGGCTCATTAGAAAACGCTCTGGTACACTAAATGGAATGGAGCCTTAATTAGTATTCTTGGTAACACCTGTATTTGTTTATACTCTCTGAAAGGGTCTATAAGAAGGGCACGGTACTGGTCTCTGGTGTTTGTACGCGTGCGTGTGCGGTCAAACAATAAAGTGCCCAAAAGAGGTTCCAAAGGTAAAACACAAAACATTTATTTACAACAAAAAACCTCTATGCAGTAGTGGCAGGCATGACACAAATGGCACATCAAACACGGTCAAAAACGGTTTGCCTTCAACCAGCACACCTGGCACTGATTGTCCTCTGTTTAAATGCACCCCCCGTGACCAGAAGTGTGTGACACCACTTCCGGTGCACAGAGGTATCACAATAAAAACCTGCCACATACAAAAACACCAAATAAGCTAAAATGGTTCCTACAGTGAGTTGAGGACAAAGCTCCTTGGTGACAGCGTTAATGACCTTGTTGTCATGTGACCATGAGCTGAAGCTTCCTTCCTGTGGAGCCCAGTGTTGATGTTCATGAGCCTCAGTGTCTCCACAGTGGGATCATCACACCAACACTGTTCTCTGAGCTACAGGACTTTAACCTGACCTCTCACACTGGGAAGCTGCTTTCACCTTTGACCCTGAACCAAGCAAAGAGGGAAAACTCAGATCTACATCACATCTGCTCAGCTTCAGCTACAGTGGCTGATCCAGCTGTTCTGTTAGCAGCTTCATCTGAGAGCAGCTCATCATCATCATCATTGTATAGGCCACTTTGTTTCATTTAGTTTCTGAGGTGCGTATGGGCGGGGATAAGGGGGATGGCTGACGCAGCCCGAGAGTAGGCACAGGTGATATCTATGATTGTACTGATTGCTTTTTTGTTCAGAATCAGCGGGAGCGTAACGCCACACCTTTCAATCGTGAGTTAAAACATTTTGAGATGTAAAGAATTGTATGAAATTAAAAAAATGAATGAAGACAGAAGCAATGCCTTTTTTGGTTCGTGGACATGCATTGAAGGTCAGCCTCCCGCTGACTAGTGTCACCTAATTTGCTTTGAAGGTGCCATTACAATAGATCGAAAGGTAATGTGAAGATTGGCTGATGCATTGAATTGAAATCCAGAGTGAAAGCCATGATTTCTGCCTCCGCAATGAATTAAATAAATGATTTGACTGTGAAACATGGATAAAAACGCTGGTGATACTGGCCTCGCGGAAAAAGGCGAGGATGATAAGTTGTATCATGACATCGGTGCAAGGAGGACAAAGTTAAGGCAGCTCACCTTAAAATCAAACCAGATCGAGGATCTGTTGGGAAAGGGAACGGACTATCGAGGCATAATGATAAGGATGGAGGATTTCAACGCTGTGTTTGAGACGTTCAAAAATCTTAACAAATCCGTTCAACAACGTTTAAATGCAGAGGAGCTGCGCACTGACCAGGAGGAATGGTTTCAGCTAAAGTTAAAGAGATTTGACCACCTTTTGATTCATTCAAAAGGTGTTATTGTGGTGCGAAGATGCCAAGGCAAACCCCCGCGATGATGGGGCTGCTGCTGAGGAGGAGGAGTTATCTCCGCATGACAGTGTGTCAAATGTGTCAAAACAAAGATCGTCAACTTCAAAGAGTGCGCGCTCTAGCGCAACATCAGCATCCTCTGCGCGCATCAAAGAGGAAACAAGGGGAGTGGCTTTGGTGGCAAAGGCAGCCGCATTGGAGCAAAGACAAGCACTGGCATTAAAAGAGGCGCAGCTTGCGGCTGAGAAGGAGGCGCTAAGGATTCAAACGGCCCTGGCGGTGTCAAATGCAAAGATTAAATCGATAAAGAATATGATGTTTCTGAACCAAATGATGGGATGAATGAATATTTTGATGAAGAAGTTGTTTCACATGGTCGAAAGGGTGTTGATGTGCAAAAGGTGATGATTCCCCCCACATATCCCATGCAGCCCCCAGTCTTCAGTCTCAAGCCTCCAATTCCCCCCACACATCCCATGCAGCCTCCAGTCTCATCACTGGGAGCCAGACCCAAGGTTAAAGGGCCACATGAGAAAATCACAATGCCTGAGCCTAATCCTGGTCATCAACGAATAATAAATCATGACAATGAATTATATGATGTTATAAAGAGGCAGACGGATATAACAGAATTGCTTGTCAAACAACAACAGTCAACTCGTTTACCTCATCGTGATGTGCCTGTCTTTTGTGGTAACCCGCTCGACTTCAGGTCTTTTTTGAAGGCATTTGAACATGTCATTGACTCAAAAACTGACAACAATGCAGATAAACTCTTCTTCTTGGAGCAGTTTACTAAAGGTGAGCCACATGACCTGATCTTACTCTACAATTTGCCGTGAGGAAACACCAGGGACTGGATAAAACCAAATAATTAAATGAAATGATAAAAAATAACTACAATTATACCATAAATATGCTAAGACTAAAAAGATTAAAAGTAAAAATGAATACAAAATAAAATAAAATAAAATAATAATAAAACATTTATTTGTTTAAAAATGTATACGTGTTCACTGACCTCTGAATGACCTCTAACCCTTCAGCTTCTACCAGCTGCAGTAACATGGAGTCAGAATCAGTCGCTGCTTCAAACTGAACTTCACACATTTGAACTGAACAGAGACAAAAGTCCAAAAGGTCCAGTCAGTAAACTCACCCCAGAGTCTCCAGTCTACAGTTTGGACTCTCCAGTCCAGCACACAGAACCTTCACTGAAGAATCATTCAGTTTGTTTTTACTCAGGTCCAGTTCTGTCAGGTGGGAGGGGTTGGACTTCAGAGCTGAGGCCACGACTTCACACCAAGTCTCTGAGAGTCGACACTCAGCAAGTCTGTGAAGAGAGAAAATATGAAACGTGTCAGAATGAAATGAGATGAAAGCAAACCAAACTGAGTCTGGTCTCTCTTCCACCAGGTGGAGGCAGAGCTACTCTACAGGTGATCGTTCATGCTGATCTACCAGTCGCATATTCTAATTGTGGATCAGCTGATTGTGATCTCAGTGCAGCAGCTGTGGGTTTGAACCATTGATCTCTGATTTCAATCATTGATCTCCGATCAGACTGACTGAACCAATACAACAGCAGGATAAGTTAATAACAATAATAATAATTAAAGCCGCAAGCGGCGATGACGGGCCCTCGCTCACCCATGCGACCGCGGGGCCTGAGGCATGCCTGGGCTGCAATGTTTTGTTCATCCACCAGGTGGCGCTAAGCAGTTGTGGGCGGGTGCGTTCAGGGTCGGCCCCTCATCACTCATGTGAAGTTTGGAGTGAATCGGACAAAGCATGAGGGAGTTATGAGCAGTTAATGGTTCGTCCACTAGGGGGCAGTAATGGGATGCGTGCAGGTGTGTTCAGGGTCAGCCCCTCATCACACATGTGAAGTTTCGTGGATATCGGACAATGTTGATGTAAAATATGCCACTTCCTGTTTCCACTAGGGGGCGAATGAGTGGGATCGCCTATGAGCATATGGAGACGTTGAGGTCGTGACCCTGGACCTGTGTACCAATTTTCATGTTGATACGAGTTCATTAAAGCCATCAAAAAGCCAAACGTATGTTCATGGCGAGGAATCGTAGCCACGCCCCCACACGGACGCCATTACTCGTAGCTTCACAGCGTTCATGATGTAGCTTCACCACCTTAGTCTGCATGTTTTAGAAGTGGAATGAAGTTGATGGGGTCAACTATGTGCCATCAGCACACGTTAAGGTAAAACCTGGCCACTTCCTGTTACCACCGGGGGGCGCTATGAGTGACGTAGGAAATTAATATATGGGGACGTTCAGGGCGGAGCCGTCATCATGTCCAGCAAGTTTGAAGCTGATCAGATAAAGTATGTGGGTGTGAGAGCTGTTCGAAGGTGAAATGGCGAGCAAACGAAAAGTCG
This sequence comes from Trachurus trachurus, assembly GCF_905171665.1. Lineage (NCBI taxonomy): Eukaryota > Metazoa > Chordata > Actinopteri > Carangiformes > Carangidae > Trachurus > Trachurus trachurus. The sequence continues at coordinate 2,189,182 of NC_139900.1, forward strand.
CCAAAATCCTCAAGGCCCCAGAAGCCACGCCCTTTGACCTAGAGACCTGCGGAGCACAACTTCTGATCAGAGTGGCATCTCGGTGGTCTCTAGCCAATTTGAAGTCAATCGGACAAAATCCCTAGGAGGAGATAGATCAAACAGGTCAAAAATTCAAATCAAAATGGCCGACTTCCTGTTGTGATTTCACCATGACATAAGAGGCTTTTTTGTGCGTCTTGCCATGTTCTATAAGCCCACCAAATTTCATGCGTCTAGGTGACACACAAAGGCGGGGCTGATGTTTTGAAATTTTCTAGGGGGCGCTATTTAGCCATTTGGCCACGCCCATTTCCAACGACTTTAAAATATCAAATTTTTCGCCAGTCCTGATGTGCATGCCAAAATTTACGCGTTTTGGGGCATGTTGAAGCCTCCAAAAATGCGATCCTTTTGAGAGAAAAAGAATGAAAGAATGAAAGAATAATAATAAACATAGCAGAAACAATAGGGCTTTCGCTGGGCGACAGCAGTCGCCGCTCGGGCCCTAATAACAATAATAACTAGAAAATCTCCTCTCGGGAAATTTTGAAAGGCCCACGGGGCTACTGCCGGTGTTGCCATCTCTGTCAACATGGGAATCAAACCCACGATCTTAAGGTCAAGACAGAGCTGATCAGACAGACACATGATCATCTTTCTATAAGCACTGATATGGAGGAGCTGTAATCACATTAGGTTACCTGTGTGTGTGTGTGTGTGTGTGTGTGTGTGTGTGTGTGTGTGTGTGTGTGTGTGTGTGTGTGTGTGTGTGTGTGACTATGAGCTGCATCCTGTGTCAGTCTGATTTAGCTGTGTCGGTGTTTATAAACATTTAAACGAGCGCCAGGTGGATTGTTTATGAAGTTAACGAGCTCTGGCCTGAGGATCAAAGAGGTTACCACGGCGATAGGGGCCCCCGCAGGCTGAGACAGACAGAAACGTGGAGAAAAAGAGCCATTTTATGCCTCTGCACCGGTCTCACATTTAGGCTTAGGGTGAGAAAACGGTAACTCCTATCAGAACAAAACACAGATCACATTGCTCTAAGGACTTCCTGAAAATTTTGGTACGATTTTTGTGTTTCTACAGTAAATATTTTGGAGAGGATGGCAGTTTTAAAACATCAGGCCGTTCTGCTTCTCTCAGAAAATATTTGTATTGGAGTCAATGAGGAGCAGAGACAGACGTGGCCACACTCAAAGGCTCCGAGTTTAAATTCTGTAAGTCTCTCTGATATTTTGAGCACATGATATGAGAGATAACAAGTTTGTCTTACAAATTCTGAAAAAATTATGTGTGTAGAGTGTAAATTGTGGCCGTTTGGAGTTTGGAAAGAGAAAAAATCTGGAGTTTTTCTGGCATCTCTCCCACTCTAACCGATGATGTCATGCACTCTGACACGAACATTCCGTGCAATACACAACCATTAGGGGCCGTGTCCACCAGACGCGTTTTCAGCGCTCTGGGCGTCTATTTTACATTCAAACCCTATTGAGTTGGGCGCTCACAGCACTCAGCGCCCTCGGCGGTAAAACGCCCTGGGCGCTTGCTTCTTTTTGTCGCGGCGCTCAGAGCGCTTCGAGTTGAAATCTGTTCAACTTTTAGAACAGCGCTACGCTCGTCAATGTCACTTTTCCCCGCACTGACCAATCAGAATCAAGAAGGGGCGGGACATACGTTACCGACAGCAACACAACCGGAGACGTGGCTCGGTTTATATCCTGACCATCACTTGTATTGAAGGTAGGCCGACCTCAGGGTCCATGTCAAAAGCTGCCGCTAATGCTGTTGTGTATTTCTGACACTCGTTGTAGTGTTTACATTAAACAAGGCAGGAACACGGAAGTGTCAGAGGACTCGTTTTGTAACCTAGCAACAGCGGCATTCTGACGAGGGAGAGAGAGAGCGCTAAGCGCTGGGAAAGCAGCGCTGAGAGCGCTGTCAGAGCTGTAAGCGCGTCTGGTGGACACAGCCCCTTATAATCTCATAATTTCTCCAAAAATGATCATGGTCATTGATCAGGGATTGATCAAAAACTATATGACCTATCAAAACGTGGAGTAATACACCAATACACAAGACTTGTGTCTACTGTTTAAAGTTTAAATGGAGTCTCTAGGTGAAAGTATGCTTGAGCAGTAGACGTTTGTTAAACTCCAATGATTGGTCTTTTTCGCTCTTTTTTTTCCCGCCCGTCCCATTGACTTCCATGCTAAATTTTGCGCAGTTTTTCGCGACTTGCGTCGCGAAAAATTCGTAAACTGTTGAAAGAAGTAATAGCACACCGATCCCGATCAAGACGCACGTTTTGATATATAATTTGGCCTGCACTAGTAGCGAATCAAAAATAGTCCGGAAGAGGACGAATAATAAGAAAAAATCCACACAATAACAGTAGTGCAATCGCACCGGGCACTGGTCCCAACAGCAAAGCCCGGGCACTACTGTTATTGTGTGGATTTTTTCTTATTAGTGTGAATGCTGGAAGTTCACACTATTGTTATTCGGTTCGGCCATTTTCTGCCTTTCTTCGGCATTTAACTAGTCCTTCATACTTTGTGCTATTTCAACAATTCAAATATCAAAATGTTCAGCCTTTTCGGGACAGGTGTGCTATGTCTTTTCTCTTTTCAACTATTCATACTTTTTGCAATATTCAACTATTTCTGATTTTTTTTCCCCCATAGAGAATGCATTGGAACAGTCTTGAAACTCTTCAAATCTTCTTACTTCTTTCAGCCTTTAAAGTGTCCACATACTTTCAGCTAGAGACTTCATTCAAATTCTGAGCTGTAGACAAACTTTTTAAGTATTCCTCTATGACTCAGCTTATTGATATCTTCAACAGTTTCTGATATTTGGCCGCTTTAAAATCATTACGTTTTTTGACAAAATCCAGCTTTATAATGGGTGTGTGTTGCGTCTAACGAGCAGGGCTTAGAGTGAGTGACATCATCGCTAGAGTGAGAGGGATCGAAAAAACATTCAGGATTTTTTCTGGATAAATTGCCAGCACGGCCACAAATTAAACTCTAGACACATGATTTCCTCACTGGTTTGTAGCCACACTTGTCGTGTCTCATTTGATGTGCTCAAAACAGCAGACAGACTTACAGAATTGTCTCCGTGAGCCTAATTGTGCAGCTAGACCCGCTCCAGTGGCTCATCCACTTCAATATAAAAGTAGGAGCTGATTTTTTTAGAAAAGCAGAAATGCCCCCCTTTTCTACCTTGCGACCCTGAGAAAAGTTTTTGCCCTACAAACATTTAATGCACATCAATGTGCTCAGGAAGGTCTCCTTGCCCCAGTAGTCATGGCCACATTCTGATAAGAGGTACGGTTCTCTTTTACTGGGCTGTTTTGGAAAGCTGCACAGAGCTCAAATCTCTCTGCTCTGCTCTGCTCTGTGTAGTGCAGTGGCAGCTGTTGGGGCCAGCTCGTTATCAAAGTCTATAAATAGAACAGTGCAGGTGCAGCCTGGCCGCTCGTTAAGATGTTTTTAAACACAGCCCCACACAGACACATGATAAACCAGACTGACAGAGGATGTCCACGCACAAACACAGGCATCACACTCACACAGACAGACACACACAGACACTCACACACAGTCACACATGCACACATACACAAACAGACAAACACACAAACACAACACTGTTCCACACAGTAAAATGTAAGCAGTTAGTTGAGTCGTCATGGTACAGATGTTACTGGTTCAAATTTGCGGGGTTTGTCCTGCACTGCAGGATCGCGTGATCGCGTGACTTTTCACCACAACTGTTTTCCTCTAGGTGGCAGCACCGTACTAAATACTGCTCAGACGTTTTGGGGACAATGCTGACAGCCTGATAGCCGCGATTAGGAGTGGCGCTGTTCATGATACAGAATACAAGAGGATGAAAGGAGAACTAGCTGCAGACAGTAAATAATATAGTAGCCTAGTTTTTCAATGACAAAATGTAACGACGGCAGCTACAGTAGACTATAGCCCACGTCTCACTCTCTTTTTTCGGTCATCTGTCTCGTCATCTCCAAAATGTGTTTTTAAAATGAGCCAACTACAGTACTGTGCAGTAGTGCCGCAGATTTCTCACTCCGCACCTTGTTTGAGAGTGCAGCTGGATGATTTCTTGTGAATGAACGGGTCTGTGTCACTTTGGGGCTGGGCGATAAAACATAGGATAAATAACTTTCCCTCGATAGAAGACGCGGCCGATACAAAGTGACACCGTCAGCCATGCAGCCGGCCTGGACTTTTTATTTTTAATTATGAAGGATCATCTGCGCAAGGCAAAGATGATAGCATCAACAAAACACGGCGTAACACACGCGGCTGTATGGGACAGGCTTTTATTTAATTCAGAACAAACCGCTTAGCAAAAATGGAAAATATAGTCTATAATAATTAATTGATCTGTTGTTTGGCCACTGTTTGAAAATAACCCGAATTATGAGCAAATAATCTGATCCAGAACAGCAGTCATAATCAGACTTCTTCTAAATAAACCTAAACATTAAATAACTGGGTCAGGTCGGACCATGGGGTTATTTTTTCTCTTCTTCTTCACAGGAGAAGAGGAGGCTATGTGCAAAGTACCACATTAACATCTCTATTCATATAACGCCCATCGAAACAGCTGATTTACATGTCGGCCGTTAAGGCAAGGCAAGGCAAGGCAATTTTATTTGTATAGCCCGTTTTTACAAACAGTTTGTCTCAAAGGGCTTCACATGGCATCGTAGCAACATCCTCTGTCCTTAGACCCTCACATCGACTGAGGAAAAACTCCATGGAAACCCTTTTAACAGGGAAAAACAGGAGAAACCTCAGGGTGAGCAGCAGAGGAGGGATCCCTCACCCAGGACGGACAGACGTGCAATAGATGTTGTTACAGACAAGAAAACAGTTTACAGTTTGTCACAGAATGTGCGGAATATGGAAATGTTAACACATGGCGATTGGCCATTCACGCGGCTTTGTTCTTGGTTTCGGCCAATCAGCTTATAAGCACATGGCTAATTATCAGCTTTCAACCAATCGCACTGTTTTAATGTGTGTGTGTGAAAGTTATTTTCTTTAGTTCATTTTCGTTTCTTTTGGATTTTTTTTACAACAATGTATCAATATAATATTGTTTTCGTTTCATTTCGTTATAAAAATCAATCCCTTTTCTTTGAAACAATGAGATTGAGCAGCTAAAACTCAATAAACTCAACCATGGCTTGTCTTATTGTTAATCTGAACGCACATGTATAAAGGGCAGAGTCAAGGCAGCAGATAAATCACAAAACATCAACGCGTCCGTGAGCGCAGCGCACCTCCTCTTCTCCTGTGAAGAAGAAGAGAAAAAATAACCCCATGGTCCGACCTGACCCAGTTATTTAATGTTTAGGTTTATTTAGAAGAAGTCTGATTATGACTGCTGTTCTGGATCAGATTATTTGCTCATAATTCGGGTTATTTTCAAACAGTGGCCAAACAACAGATCAATTAATTATTATAGACTATATTTTCCATTTTTGCTAAGCGGTTTGTTCTGAATTAAATAAAAGCCTGTCCCATACAGCCGCGTGTGTTACGCCGTGTTTTGTTGATGCTATCATCTTTGCCTTGCGCAGATGATCCTTCATAATTAAAAATAAAAAGTCCAGGCCGGCTGCATGGCTGACGGTGTCACTTTGTATCGGCCGCGTCTTCTATCGAGGGAAAGTTATTTATCCTATGTTTTATCGCCCAGCCCCAAAGTGACACAGACCCGTTCATTCACAAGAAATCATCCAGCTGCACTCTCAAACAAGGTGCGGAGTGAGAAATCTGCGGCACTACTGCACAGTACTGTAGTTGGCTCATTTTAAAAACACATTTTGGAGATGACGAGACAGATGACCGAAAAAAGAGAGTGAGACGTGGGCTATAGTCTACTGTAGCTGCCGTCGTTACATTTTGTCATTGAAAAACTAGGCTACTATATTATTTACTGTCTGCAGCTAGTTCTCCTTTCATCCTCTTGTATTCTGTATCATGAACAGCGCCACTCCTAATCGCGGCGATATGTGATACATAATCATCAAGTCATAAAGCAAGACAGGCTTTATCATATTACAATAGTTTCTGTGATTTAGGCAGTGTATACAGTAGTTAGTTCTAGTTTAATAGCCTAGAGTTTAAGCTGTGGATTACTGCACAGATCACTGAGTCATCCGCCTGTCGTCCTCCGTTCTCACAGATGCCACCTGGCGGTTGTTTTGGCACATTGAGGCTTTTCATTAAAACCTCTTGTCTCGCCAAAGAAAAAAAATGCATGAGTCTTGTGCCGTCTCGCGTGGACCACGCGTGAAGTCCGCAAATTTGAACCAGTAACATCTGTAACTTCTGAGGGCAGGCTGCCAATCAATCAGATCATTAGGGAGAGAGGAGTTCTGTGGCTTTCTGCACATGTACACGCAGACAGAGAGACCGTCAGACTCACACACACACACACACACACACACACACACACACACACACACACACACACACAGGTTTTCAGCTCACATTCATCAGCCTCTCAATGATTTCATACTTTTGATGTAAACATCTCCAACAATTTATATTTTTCTCATGAATTTAAGTTCAGACGTTTAGTCTTTCCAACTCTATTAACTCATTGAGTGCCGCGCTCCTTTCCAAAGTTTTAGTCAAGTGTACCGGCAATTTAGACCATTTTTGACTTTTTATGTAGAGCCACAGTGTATTCTATATTATTGCCACCAACACATACTGTGGCTCAATTGAAAGGTTTACCTTAATGCTTCAAGTGGCCACAAACCGTTTGTTTCTACGTGCCTCTGTTCCTGAGAAAAGTCAAGCTAAACATGGCTGGGTTTCACCAAAATCCCTCCTTTTTTTCTAGAAAAGGAGATACAGCGTCTTTTATTAAAGGTGCGCTGTTTGTGTCTGTCGCTCTTCTCACACTCGCATTTCTGGATCAAAGGGCTCGTATAAGATAAATATATACAACAGTTGTTGTTCTATTCACAAAACCACCATCGGGGGCGGGGGGGGCGCCACTAAACAACAATAACACAGACGCACCGTGCCGTGTCACAGCTTCTCCCCGCGGAGCGTGAGGGTCAGTCGGCCACCGCGGCTCGGGAAGACCGGTCCCGCCGGTGGTCGCGGTCCTTCTGTGGTTCGGGTCGGTGATGCCGGTCTGCTTTGGTCCAGAGACCATCAGATTTTACCGCGGGAGGACTTTGGGGAGGACACGGTGTTGCTCCAGCTGAAGACCGGGCGGACTGTCGGCTGAGAGCTTCCTGGTTCAGCTCCGAGCAGCTCGAGCAGCTGGAGCAGCAGCGCGGGTGAGAGCAGAGCAGCTGCGCTGCATCTGCATGCAGAACTCGTTTGCAGAAGCCTAGTTATGATAAAAACTTCCAGATCATGAGCTGTCATGTGACTTTGATCGTCATCTATTTCAGTTCTCCTCGTCGTAGAGTCCCCAAATTTACATATAATGTGTATTAAAGTGTCTATTTTCATAATTTAAAAAAAAAGCAAAAAACGTAAAATTACGTTTTCGGCACTCAACGCATGGGAACGAAAAACGAGAAATTACGTGGTTGGCACTCAATGAGTTAATAGTAGTACAATTACAGGTGGAGCCTGGGACATAGGACGCAGCTTTTAACATCTATCTATCTATCTATCTATCTATCTATCTATCTATCTATCTATCTATCTATCTATCTATCTATCTATCTATCTATCTATCTATCTATCTATCTATCTATCTATAAACCCTTTGTCTCTTTTTTCTCTCTTTTTCTTTCTTTCTTTTACTCCTTCATTTGTATTTTACATAACTTCTTTCTATCTTTCCCTCCCTATCCATCCATCCATCTACCTCTTTCTATCTATCATCCCCCTCTCTCTTTTTCTTCTTTCTTTCTTTCTTTCTTTCTTTCTTTCTTTCTTTCTTTCTTTCTTTCTTTCACCCCATTTCTTTTTACTTCTTTGTTTCTTTCTGTTTTTCTTTCTACTCCTTTTCTCTTTCTATGTTTCTACCCCATTTCTTTCTTTCTTTCTTTCTTTCTACTGCTCTCTGTATGTCTCTCTCTTTCATTTATCCACCCCAATTTCTTTCCTTCTTTCTTACTACCCCTCTGTCTCTTTCATTCATTCTCTATTCTCTTTATGTTCTATTATTCTGTTTTTCTTACCTTTTTCTTTCTCTATCTACCCTTCTCTCTGTGTCTTCTTTCTTTCTGTCCTTTTGTTCTTTCTTTCTTTCTTTCTTTCTCCATCTACCCTTCCCATTTTCTTTCTTTCCTTCTGTCCTTTTCTTCTTTCTTTCTTTCTTCAGCTCATTCAGCATTGTTTCAACAATTTCTTCAGCTCATTCAGCATTGCTTTCAGCATTCACACCATTTCCATTCTTGGAAATGTTTTTTCTAGTTATTTTTCATCTTCCGGACGCCTTTTCGATTCGCTACTAGTCCGAGTTGCAGGCCAAATTATATATCAAAACGTGTGTCCTGATCGGGATCGGTGTGCTATTACCTTTCTCAACAGTGTACAAATTTTTCGCGACGTAAGTCGCGAAAAACTACGCAAAATTTAGCATGTAAGTCAATGGGACGGGCGAAAAAAAAAGAGCGAAAAAGACCAATCATTGGAGTTTAACAAACGTCTACTGCTCAGGCATACTTTCACCTAGAGACTCCATTTAAACTTTAAACAGTAGACACAAGTCTTGTGTATTGTCGTATCACTCCACGTTTTGATAGGTCATATAGTTTTTGATCAATCCCTGATCAATGACCATGATCATTTTTGGAGAAATTATGAGATTATAGGGGTGTGTATTGGACGGAATGTTCGTGTCAGAGTGCGTGACATCATCGGTTAGAGTGGAAGAGATGCCAGAAAAACTCCAGATTTTTTCTCTTTCCAAACTCGGCCCGGCCACAATTTACACTCTACACACATAATTTTTTCAGAATTTGTAAGACAAACTTGTCCTGTCACTCATCATCTGCTCAAAATATCAGAGAGACTTACAGAATTTAAACTCTGAGCCTCTAAGTGCGGCCACGTCTGTCTCTGCTCCTCATTGACTCCAATATAAATATTTTCTGAGAGAAGCAGAACGGCCTGATGTTTTAAAACTGCCAGCGTCGCCAAAATATTTACTGTAGAAACACCAAATCGTACCAAAATTTTCAGTAAGTCCTTAGAGCAACGTTGATCTGTGTTTTGTTCTGATAGGAGTTACTGTTTTGTCATGCTAAGCCTAAATGTGAGACCGGTGCAGAGGCAGAAAATGGCTCTTTTTATCCACGTTTCTGTCTGTCTCAGCCTGCGGGGGCCCCTATCGCCGTGGTAACCTCTTTGATCCTCAGGCCAGAGCTCGTTAACTTCATAAACAATCCACCTGGCGCTCGTTTAAATGTTTATAAACACAGACACAGCTACATCAGACTGACACAGGATGCAGCTACTAACTAACTATGTGTCAAGTCAGTCACACACACACACACACACACACACACACACACACACACACACACACACACACACACACACACACACACAGACTCTAGAGCCAGCTTCATGTGATTACAGTCACACACACACACACACAAACACACACACACCTTCATGTGATTAAAACACAGTTAACGTGCAACAGAATTTAAACTTAAACCATGATTTAATCTGGTTTTAAAGGGACAACGAGGAGTTTTGGAAAAGCGAAGCGTTTTCACACTACATTTGTGAGCCTCCGCGCGCACCGTAAAATTCTTTTGACCGGCGCAAGACGGACTCATGTTTTCATTCATCAAGAATTAAAGTCAGAGGTTCAAAGAGGTTCACATACCATCGTAGGTCGACCATAAACGGCGATTCAGCTGCTTTATTCTCATGACTCGTTGCGAAACCGAAAGTAAAAAACGCTGGTCGGCTCGACCAGCATCTCCGCCACCACTAATAATAACAAAATAACGATAGAGACAGAACGATATATTTATCGAAAATGGGCCCATTAACAAGTGTGGGTAGCGGAGATTCATCCACATTAACGTGAGACTTTTTTTTATAACCGAATAGAAACTCCTCGTTGTCCCTTTAAAGTTAAACCTTGTTGGTGTCAAATGCGTCAAATGCCTCTCGTGGGAGCAGCTGATAGAGTCCCCCCCAGCTGAAAGCAGCCCACCCCACCAGCCAGAGGGTCCAGGACCATAGGGACTGCAGTGGAGGAAGGCTGCCTTAACACCCTGCACAATGGCACCCAGTACACAGAAGTTAGACAGGACCAGTCAGCCCATCACCTGGTCCGTTCAACAAATCAATTTATGCTACTGTGATTTATGTAGCCAAGTTAAATACTACAGTAATCATCATAGTGTATTGGCAGGAAAGACCATTTAAATCTGTATCAAATATCGATTAATGAATTAATCGATAATTTGCATGTTGGTCTTGGTTAAGTACCACCTTGAAAAAAAAACATGCTTAAGCTATTCAGTCATTCAATGGTATACTAAAATCCATGTGAAAAAAATGCTTCTCACTGTCAAATATTTATATGCGATTAAAATGCAATTAATTGCGATTAATTAATTACAAAGCCTCTAATTAATTAGATTAATTGTTTTAATTGAGTCCTGGCCCTATTACACAAGATAAACACACACACACACACACACACACACACACACACACACACACACACACACACACACACACACACACACACACACACACACACACACACACACACAGTTAACCTAATGTGATTACAGCTCCTCCATATCAGTGCTTATAGAAAGATGATCATGTGTCTGTCTGATCAGCTCTGTCTTGACCTTAAGATCGTGGGTTTGATTCCCATGTTGACAGAGATGGCAAAATCGGCAGTAGCCGTGGCCCATTCAAAATTTCCCGAGAGGAAATTTTCTAGTCTTTATTTGTAGAGCACCTTTCATGCACGACTGCAGCCCAAAGTGCTTGAACAAAGCAATATCAGAAACAATAAAAACGAAAGCCCAGCTGTTATCCTGGTTGGGACCTACACAGGAATAAATCTCCATGTTCAATTCCATGTTTTTTAAACCTGTCACCTGAGTCAGTGTGGGCAGAGACTGAAGATGATATCACCTGAGGATACCAATCAGACTGTACACAGCCGCCTCTAGAGCTGGGGACACACTACACAATTTTTTTGCCCGATTATACCCAGGATTCACAGTCGGCTCTAGTCGGCACCAGCCGGCTCTAGTTGGGGACAGTCGGCCTGTTGAGTCGGAGCAGAAATCTGTTTGTGTGTGATGTGAACAGACTCAAATCGTCAGATGTGTGAGGCGAACAGATGCGGCCCGACTTCAGTCGCAGCAATTCAAACATGTTTGATTTTGTTGAGGCGATTCTGGACGCAGTCGGGTAGTGTGTAGCCTACTGGTTACTGACCCAACCGCAAACACGTCGCCCACAGCCAATGAAAAGGAGGAGGTGCGACAAATGAAACAGCGTCTGAACTCAACATCAACTCCTCCACAACTTGATGAATACGTGTTTTCTTTTTAATGGATTTCTCACAGCAGCAACAACGAGCCATATGTCGTCCATGTTTGTTTACACTTTGTTAAATGAATTGACATGGTTGCCTAGCAACATCGTTTGGTGGTGGTGGGGGGGGTAACTCGAGCTAACAGGCTGGTGGTTAGCCGCTGTATGATGTTGGCAGGAGGCTGATAAAGCAACTCAACTAAAAGCATCTGTGGAAATACTACACACTCTTAAACTGTAAACCGAGAGCTTGTTGCCAGAGTTTGGTGCGTTCAGGTGTCTTCTGTGGGTTTGACAAATCGTGTCGTCTGTGCTCCCTCATCTGGTGAAGTCATTAAGTGTGTGATCACCAGTCGTCATAAAAATCTGCTAAAGCCAGGCGGTTAGTGTGAACGTCAGGCCTTTTCTAAATTGTCAAGGACTGTGAAAATTGCGTAGTGTGTCCCCAGCCTGAAGGGTTCAATCTATGGTTCATGAACACCTGGAAACACTGAGGTGAAAGATCTGAATAAAACCGAAAGGTCAATTGAAAAAAAACATTATAATAACTTTGTGATTATTTAGCAATATCACAGCTAGCTGAAAATACTCCATGTTGGAGCTCACAGCTTTTACTACACCTCCAGAAAAAGACAACTGAGACTTGACTAATCAATAATTGTATTGATCATGTCTGGACTCACCGAGCCTTCCTGCAGTTCCTCACAGCTGGGATCAGTCTCCTTCGTCCCTCTGCTGATGTCTTGTACTTCTCCAGGTCCAACTCGTCCAGAACCTGCTCTGACATCTGCAGCATGTAGGCCAGAGCTGAACACTGGATCTCAGAGAGTTTCTGCTTTGATCTTTTCTCTGACTCCATGAACTGTTGGATCTCCTGATGAACTGACTGGTCCTTCATCTCCGTCAGACAGTGGAAGATGTTGATGCTTCTGTCAGGAGAGATTTTAACACTCTTCATCTCCTTCAGGTTGCTAATGATTCTCTGGATGGTTTCTGGACTGTTGTCTGTCGGACCCAGCAGACCTCCTAACAGCCTCTGGTTGGACTCCAGAGAGAGGCCATGAAGGAAGCGAACAAACAGGTCCAGGTGACCATTTTTATTTTTGAGGGATTTCTGCATGGCGCTCTGCAGGAAGTCATTTGGTGGTGGAGAACTGTGATTGTTCTGTCGAGGACTGTTGTCAATCTGTAGAGGACTGTTATTGATCGAACGATGACTGCTATTGATCGAAGGATGACTGTTGTTGATAGAAGGATCACTGTTAAAGAGTGATGGGTGACTGTTGTTGATCTGTTGATGACTGCTATCGATCAACAAATGACTGTTGTTGATCAACGGAAGACTGTTGTTAACCAATGGATGACTGTTATCAATAAAGGGATGACTGTTATTGATTGGGGCATTAGTGCTCGCATTGAATACATCAGAGGAAGGCATTGTGCTCTTCTCTCTCTCTTCGTAGTCTTTTCCCAGGAACTTCTTGAGGACCTGTGTGTTGCTGTTGGTGAAACAGTGGAACATGTAGACTGCAGCCAGAAACTCCTGAACACTCAGATGAACAAAGCAGTAGACTGTTTTCTGGAAGATCACACTCTCTCTTTTGAAGATCTCAGTACAGAGTCCTGAGTTCACCAAGGACTCTGTGACATCCAGACCACACTGCTCCAGGTCTTCTTGGTAGAACATGATGTTTCCTTCCTCCAGCTGTTCAAACGCCAGCCTCCCCAGCTTCAGAAGAACTTCCCTGTCGGCCTCCATCAGCTCCTGTGGACTCGTCTCATGTCCTTCACCGTACTTGTTCTTCTTCCTCTTTGTCTGGACCAGCAGGAAGTGTGAGAACAGGTCCGTCGTGGTCTTGGGCAGCTCTCCTCTCTGGTCTGTGGTCAACATGTGCTCCAGAACTGTAGCACTGATCCAGCAGAAGACTGGGACTTGACACATGATGTGGAGGGTCCTGGACGTCTTGATGTGTGAGATGATTCTTCTGGACAGATCTTCATCACTGGACCTCCTCCTGAAGTACTCCTCCATCTGGGCGTCAGTGAAGCCTCGGACCTCTGTCACCCTGTCAACACATGTAGGAGGGATCTGATTGGCCGCTGCAGGTCTGGAGGTGATCCAGACCAGAGCCGAGGGAAGCAGATTCCCCTGGATGAGGTTTGTCAGCAGCACATTGACTGATGACGTCTGTGTGACATCAGACACGACCTCCCTGTTGTTGAAGTCCAGTGACAGTCGGCTTTCATCCAGGCCGTCAAAGATGAAGAGAAGTTTACAGACAGACAGCTGCTCTGCTGTGACCTTCTGTAATGTTGGATGGAAAACATGGAGCAGCCTGAGAAGACTCAACCGCTGATCTCTGATCAGGTTCAGCTCCCTGAACGAAAGCAGAACCAGCAGACTGACATCTTGGTTCTCCAAGCCCTCGGCCCAGTCCAGAGTGAACTTCTGCACCGAGAAGGTTTTTCCAACGCCAGCGACGCCGTTGGTCAGAACCACTCTGATGGGTCTCTGTTGGACAGGTGAGACCGTAGAGATGTCCTCTCTCTGTTGGACGGGTGAGACCGTAGAGACGTCCTCTCTCTGTTGGACAGGTGAGACCGTAGAGAAGTCCTCTCTCTGTTGGACAGGTGAGACCGTAGAGACGTCCTCTCTCTGTTGGACAGGTGAGACCGTAGAGACGTTCTCTCTCTGTTGGACAGGTGAGACCGTAGAGACGTCCTCTCTCTGTTGGACAGGTGAGACCGTAGAGACGTCCTCTCTCTGTTGGACAGGTGAGACCGTAGAGAAGTCCTCTCTCTGTTGGACAGGTGAGACCGTAGAGACGTCCTCTCTCTGTTGGACAGGTGAGTCTTTAAAGATGTCGTTGCACCTGATTGGAGTGTCCAGGAGGGTCTTCTTCTTGGACGTTGTCTCCAGCTGTCTCACCTCATGTTGGGTATTAACCTCTTCACTCTGTCCCTCTGTGATGTAGAGCTCAGTGTAGATGCTGTTGAGGAGGGTTCCCCTTCCTCTTCCACTTCCTGTTGCCTCAGTTCCTTCAGTCACTCGTTCACATCTGCTCCTCAGACTGATCTTATGTTGATCTAAAACCTCCTGCAGACCACGATCTGCTGAGAGAGAAGAGACAGAGTCAGACTGAAGACAGAGAGTCTGACAATCTGATCAGATTATTTTCATCAGCTACAGAAAAACTACAGACAACAAAGAGAAGGTTTGAATCATCATCTTAAATGTCAGTGCTGTGTGATGGAACAACGACTCTGGAGAAAACAACAAATGACCACATCAGCAGACAGATGTTCAGTCTCACCTTGTCCACAGCTGCTCTGATTGGCTGTCTGCAGCTCACCTCTGGTTCTGGGTCGTTTTCCACACTGGGGACAGGAGGGGGGTCCTGAAGAACCAGACTGGTCCCAGTCTGAGGTGAAGCACTGTCTGCAGAACCAGTGTCCACAGCTGGTGGAGACTGGATCTTTCAGGACGTCCTGACAGAGACCACAGCAGGACAGCTGCTGGTCCACAGAGACACCACTCCTCTTCCTCCTGTCAAGACATTTCTGGATCAACAACATGTCACAGTCACAGCTCCACTGGCTGCTGTTGCTGCAGCAACGTCCACTGACTGAGGCTGAAGACACAGGAACATGAGGACGCTGTGCTTCATCTGACAGAAGTGTTGGAGAGGAGAAGACTGTCCACGGTCTGGAAGACACTGACTCTCCTGCAGACCCTCTCCACAACGTACTGATCAGCCACAGCAGCTCCTTCAGCAACAGACTGATATACCCACACCGCACTACAGAGACACTCAGGAAATCATTCCTGCCTGTTGCTGCCAGCTGTCTGTTCTATCTGATTTTATTTTTTAGTAATAATATTTTATTTATCTATGTATAACTCACTTTGTGTGGATTTCTCTTGCTATTCAGGTGTAACAAAGAAAAAAAATTCCTCCAGCGATGAATAAAGTTATTCTGAAATCTGAACCAGTCTAATGGTGTGTGTGTGTGTGTGTGTGTGTGTGTGTGTGTGTGTGTGTGTGTCTGTGTGTGTGTGTGTGTGTGTGTGTGTGTGTGTGTGTGTGTGTGTGTGTGTGTGTGTGGGGGGGGGGGGGTTCCTGGTTTCTCTCTGTTTCCTTCACATGAGTCTAATAACTGAATCAGCTCAGTTTACAGTAGAAACTGTCTCTTACCGTGACTCTGAAGGTCCAGGTCTGAACAATGGAGGACTTTGTCTAGACCTGTTACTCTTCATGGACCAGCAGGTGGGTCCAGGTCCAGGCCCAGGTCCAGGTCCAGGTCCAGGTCCAGGTCCAGGTCTGAACCAAAGAGGTTCTTCTATGGACCGGTCACTCTTCATGGACAGACAGATGGATCCAGGTCCAGGTCCAGGTCCAGGTCCAGGTCCAGGTCCAGGTCCAGGTTCAGGTCCAGGTCCAGGTCCAAGTCCAGGTCCAGGTCCAGGTCCAGGTCCAGGTCCAGGTCCAGGTCCAGGTCTGAACCAAAGAGGTTCTTCTATGGACCGGTCACTCCCCATGGACAGACAGATGGATCCTGGAGACTCTGCTCTCAGTCTGCAAACACAAACATGTTTTTATTGACATCACATTGATCACTGATCAGTTCTCTGATCCCAGATGCATTGTGGGAAGTCTCCAGTGACGTCAGCGTCCAGCACCACACAAAGGATGGAAGCAACACAGCAGCATCATAGACAACAGTGTAGAGTCAGTCGGTCAGTAACTGTGTCCAAAGATTGTATCGTTCTGACCAGGGACGTGCACATAACTATAGAGGGGCAGGGGCTCAACATCAGAAAAGGGCAGTATGTACAATTTTTTCGGGCCTTAATATAAAAATAAATAAATAAAAATAAATTACAGTTACTATTTAGTCGGTAGAGAAAGCCTGCACGCCTTCAGGACTGCAGTCAACACGCTGGACCAATTTCAGTCATGACTTCTGAACTGGTAGGCTAAGGCTAATATGGTAGCCTATTGGGTGCACATTAACATGGCTTGCAGGAAAAAAAAGTGCAAGTGCAAAATAGAAGTAGGCTAAGCCTACAGGCTACACACACACAACCAAGAAATGACTACTGTGACTGCTACTGTGCATATTTCAGAACACCAGCAATATTTACAACAGCAAAGTCACAATTACCAGTAACTCAACAGGCCTATCTGGAAACAAATTCAAATAGTCAGTGAAATCAAGCTGAGTGAGTGATTCCTCCTGTTGCTGCTGCTGTTCACTACATTCAGGTGATGTTAGACAGAGGACGGGGTGGGGCTTAACTCTTAACAAGCAGTCAGCTAAACAAACACAAATGGGCGCTTTTCTGAAATATGACTCATATGGCAGGTGTCAGAACCGACAAGGAAGTGATGTTGGTGGATTTATAACTCACAAGATTCGACACAAGTCGCTCCACTGTCACGTCTCATCTATGTGCGGCACACACAGAGTTATCGATGAGGCAGCAGCTTCTCTCTCTCTCTCTGGACGTGCATGTGAGGGAGCGCGCACCGCGGGGCAGCCCCCCCACCCCCCGCCCCTCAGTGAGGGACAGAGCGGAGCAGCAGCGGACAACACACACACCAACGTACATACACAATACCGTGTGTATTACAAGGAAAAGCGTACGGTAGATAACCGTGGCATTTTTACAGCTTTTTTTTTACAGTTTACATCCTCATGCACAACAGGAATGCATTTATTGAAAAATAATAATAATATATTTTTTTTTTAAAAAGGGCACTTTTTAATACGAGGCAAAAAGGGCAGGGGCTCAAGCACCCTTTGGGCCCTATGTGTGCACGTGCCTGGTTCTGACTATGTGGACTACATGGAATGTCATTGTTTTCTAATAATATATCAGACAAGAGATTCTTTTCATACCTATGTTTCAGTGGTGTTTCTGCCTTGTTCAGAAGTGTCACTAGGTGTTGGTGAGACGTGTCTTTTCATCTGATGTTACATAGTAACTACTGAAACATGTCAAGGTATGAAAAGAATCTCTTGTCTGATGTATAAGAAAGCCAAACTATAAGAATACACACTGACACTCCTCAGCATCTGGATCCACTGGATCAACATCTGCTGACTTCTGCTGACTTATAAGGCTCTTAATGATAAAGCTCCACCCTATCTGAAAGAACTAATCATTCCTTACTGTCCTACCAGAGCACTCCGCTCCCAGAACGCAGGTCTGTTAGTGACTCCCAGTATCTCTAAAAACAGACTGGGAGGTAGAGCCTTCAGTTACCGGGCTCCTTTACTGTGGAACCAGCTCTCTCCATGGGTCAAAGAGGCAGACACTCTAACTACATTTAAGTCTAGACTTAAGACCTTCCTTTATGACAGGGCTTTTAGTTAGGGCTGGTTCAGGTAGCTCTGAACCATTTTATAGCTACGCTGCTATAGGCTTAGACTGCTGGGGACACATCTGGTTACACAGAGCCCTCTCCTTTCCTCTCCTCTCCTCTCCTCCCCTCCTATCTCCTCTCCTCTCCTCTCCTCCTCTCCTCTCCTCTCCTCTCCTTCCTCCTCTCCTCTCCTCTCCTCTCCTCTCCTCTCCTCTCCTCTCCTCTCCTCTCCTCTCCTCTCCTCTCCTTAGTATATTTTTGAACTGTCATTTTCTGTTGTACTTTGTAGTTTGGCACATTCTGTGACAAACTGTAACCTGTTTTCTTGTCTGTAACAACATCTATTGCACGTCTGTCCGTCCTGGGTGATGATCCCTCCTCTGTTGCTCACCCTGAGCTTTCTCCTGGTTTTCCCTGTTAACTCATTGGCTGCCAGCCATTTTCAGATCAGAGAGCCCCATACTGCCAGCCGTTTTAGAGCATTTTGAACGATCTTATAAGACCCACAGAATATTGTGTTCTATGACTATATAAACACCGAAACTACCAAGAGAAAGAGTAGACTCTCTTTGTTCAATAAGAAAAAAAAGTTTGTTTCTACCTTTTTCCGTTCTTTTGTAAACAGCAGTAGAACATAGGCTGGTTTCGCCAAAAACAGCAGTTTTTGACCAAAACACTGAGAAAACAAGCTTTTTGTGGAAAGAAACATGTCAAGCAGAACAGTGACTTTGACGTTGATATTTTTTGCTTTAGTGACACCTCACACATCTGAACAGTGTTCTCCTACTATAAAACAACAAAAACAACACTGAGAAAGGACTTTTGATGGCAAAATAATAATTTATTTACAAATATCAGTAAAAATGCATTAACTTTTTTGTACGTTTGTAGCTGTCACATGACCTCTGCCCCATGGTCGACCACTGCTCGATCCACCACCTGTAAATTATAGAAATATATAGAATTACCATAAAAATACATCTCTTAGATGTAGTCAAGTGTGATGTGGAGTTTTTTTTTAACCTTTCCGATCAAAGCGATCCGCCCTTCTCTAAGCAGTAAAAGTTAGCTCGCTAGCAAGTTAGTTTATTTTATTATTTTTACCATTGATGTATTATATTATTACCTTCATGTCTTTCTGGAGCGTGGGGACGGGTCTCTGCTGCTCCTGGTTGATCCGGATGGAATCGCTCGGGTCACGTCCACCGAGCCGTCAGTTGAGCTGGGCTCTGGTCTGTGGTGACGCACCGTCAGCTGCTGCTCTCACCGGCCGCTCGGCCCGGCTTGATCGCCGGTGTCCAGCGTCGGTGTCGGTCGTCGGTGTCTTTTTCAATGATCTCCGTCGTTTTCTCACGATCGCGACCCTCTTCCTTTCCGAACTACCGCGACACACACGGTACATAATGTGCCGACGTGCGGAACACATAGGCTCCGTGCATAAGTTTCTTTAGCATATCTCTTGTCATCTCGCTTCTTCTTCTCATAATCAATGCTGATCTCTCATCCAAAGAGGGCACTGCTGCCACCTACAGGGCCTACAGGGCACCTACACGTCATTACACTAGTTTACAAGCCTGATATTGATGGACAAGCTCCGCCAGACCGTCCTCCAGCCCTTCCCGTTGAAAAACGCAATTGACGTCTATCGACGTCAATGTCAGTGAACGGTTGTAATTAGATTGACGTCTATAGACGTCAATGGCAGCCAATGAGTTAAAAGGGTTTTCCATGGAGTTTTTCCTCAGTGGATGTGAGGGTCTAAGGACAGAGGATGTTGCTATGATGCCATGTAAAGCCCTTTGAGACAAACTGTTTGTAAAAACGGGCTATACAAATAAAATTGCCTTGCCTTGCCTGGGTCTACCAGGAGACCAGTCGTCCCCCTACAGCCCAGGGAGGAGACACATGAAGACAAGACAATGGGAGGACAAACATGTCTGCTATTCAGGTTTGTATCAGTTCTCTTACTGTGAGTCTGGAGGTCCAGGTCCAGGACTGAAGTACAAAGGTTCATGCATGGGCTGGTCACTCTTCATGGATGGACAGATGGATCCTGGAGACTCTGGTCCGTCCTCCTCTTCCTCCACATTAACACTCATCTTCAGGACTTCAGTCGGTCTGAGAGGGAAACCAGAAACACACACAGAGTCTGAACACCTGTCACACCCAGATACACTGAAGACAAACTGTAATCACTATATTACAGTTGTTTAACATTAAATCCATGTTTATCCAGTCAC
The DNA here is from genome assembly GCF_905171665.1 of Trachurus trachurus. Taxonomy (NCBI): domain Eukaryota; kingdom Metazoa; phylum Chordata; class Actinopteri; order Carangiformes; family Carangidae; genus Trachurus; species Trachurus trachurus. Next base: position 2,209,366 of record NC_139900.1, read on the forward strand.
CACAACCTTTGACCTTTGACCTCTAAAGTTTGATTCAGAACAAACATCGACTTGAGTTCAGGTCGATGTTTGTTCTGAATCTGAAAAAGTTGTGTCGAGGTGAAACTGACGCAATCTCACTCTCACACTTCGACAACAACAATTTTGGGCATATTTGATTAGTGTAAGGCTCATTTGCATATTCAAATTAATTTTCAAAGAAACTTGTAATACAAAAAATGTTACATTTCATGAATACTTTCATTGTGTAAAGTTTCATTGTGATAGGAATAAAGGGAAAAAATAGCCCCATTGGGGTGTATTGTTGTCGGCACCATAGACTTTATACAGTAAATAATGATGTGAATTAAACATATTTCCCAACCAGGATTTCTTAGGACTTTTAGTATGTTGTTCTGGACACCTCATAGAAATGATGTCTGGTGAAAAACATTCTGTTACAATTAGTTCTATTTTTGGGTCCAAAATGAGCTAGATTGCCTGGACTAAAAGTTGTGTTAACACTCACTTGTCTCAGACACTCCTCCTTCTGCTCCGTTCATTCTGAAATAGTTTCTGAACTGTTTAACTGTCTTCTTCTCCCTCGGCTCATTGTTGAGTTTTAAGTGTGTAGTGGCAGAGAGAGGAAGTCTCTTTATACAGCAGGATGGTGCCACCTGCTGGGGAACTCCTGGTATTACATATGGACAGATGAAACCTGACACACACATACACACACACACACACACACACACACACACACACACACACACACACACACACACACACACACACACACACACACACACACACACACACACACACACACACACACAGTATCAAGACAATACGTTCAATCTCATGACAACTATAATGACCTTTGACCTCTAAAGTTTTCTCAGGCCATCGTTTAGTTCAAGTCGATGTTTGTTCTGAGTTAGAAGAAGTCGTGTCGAGGTGAAACTGAGACAATGTGCTGACGTCTGTAGGACTACGTCTGACTCTTCTTCCCTCCTCAGTCCACACAGACAGACTCACTCTCTGATGCTTCAACAATGACAACAACAACAACAACAATAATAATAACAATAACAATTATAATGTTGTGTTAAAACTCACTTGTCTCAAACTTCAGTTTCTCTGCTTCTGCTCCGTTCACTCTAAAATGGAGTCTGAACTATTTAATTTTCACTTCCTTCTCTGTGTTTACAGGAAATCACATGACTCAGTGAGCGTGTGTTTTACAGTTTGAAGTTCATTGTGATAACAGGAGGTCACATGGTGCAGTACAACGACCTGTCAGTACCTGTATGGACAGATGAAACCTGACACCAGGTATAAATAGTGAGATCAGATCAGGAGTGGTAGATTTAAAGACGCAGCAGCAGCAGCAGCTTTAAAGGATTAAGAATAGGTAATCTAAATGTACATATAATGTTTAAAAAATAAGATACAGTATATTTTAGAAACTATTCTAGAGTGGGATTTTCACATCAGAAACACATTTGAATACTACAGTAAATAACACCTTACTAATGACGGGTATAATGTTTAGAGAAGGTTAGAGGATCCAGGAACAGTGGGAGTGGAAGAATATGGTTTCAACTTCTACCACCTCATCACTTTTATTATTGCACAGACTACAGGAAAAACTTTTATTGTGACACAAACAACAGGAAATACTTTTATTTGTGACACGAACTACTTGACTTGACTTTATTAAGTCTGCTATAGCTGCTATACAAATCAATACACCAACAAAACACCACCAGGGAGTTTTAACAATACAGAGACAAGCTTTCTTACAAAAACATTGTAAAGTGTACATAAATTCAAAGTTTTTATAGCTTTCATGTTGATGGATTTTTTAATAGACTTAATGTATTGTTTGGCTTCATTTTCAAAAATAATAAAGAGTGGTTTTTGATTAGTGTAACGACTGAATGAATATGCCATTTGGCTAACTGAATAACAAGATTGTCAGATAAACGTGGGATTCTTGTCAGAAGGATGATGGCTGGAGTCACAAACTGCTGTTAATCCGTGCATTTATTTACAGTGAACAAACAAAAGTGTCTCTTAGAATGCTCAAGTCCCACTTCACACCCACAATGTGCTGTCTGTGGCGTGAGTCACTCGCTCTCTCTCGAGCTTGCTGTTGGCCGGAGCATTATATACCCTATGCCCCTCCCCAGACCAACCAAATCCCAATTAACCCACAAAATACTATTCTGCTTCACCAGACTACTTCTGCAAAGGCCCCACAATAGACCCACAAGACAATATACATCATTCAATACATTCTCCAATCAAACATTATTCCATCAATCATAAACCACCAAAATAAGCAGTTAATTAAAGGTCAAGGCAAAAAAACCCTACCACTCAGGGAATAGTGGTATCAACCTGCCCAACAGGTAGCTGCCACCACCATATAAGGCAGCCCACTTCAGTTGCTCTGGTTAGCCCCTAGGAAGAGAGAAGGAGAGGACCACAAGCAACCACCGGTAACATAACTGAATAAACTTTGAATAATAACGAAACTCTGTGTGTGTGGTACATTTCTTTTATGTTATTGTAGGGGAGGTGTATGAGGTTTAAATGAATGTCCAGTGTGGTGCGTGCACTCACCACACAAACAGAGGGGAAACATTTGCTAATCTATGAACCAGAGCTTCACCATGTGCCCCCTTTATACAGTGATGAGGCCTTTGTCACAAAGATTGATGATATAGTACCTATTGTTTTTCTTTTGCAGATGGATTCTCAGTGAAGCCAAACAATATAGTATGTTCAAACCACAGGGAAAAACAGGTTCAATCAAAAAAGAAATCAGGTTGCAAATATCTTTCCATAATTTTGGCAAGACAAAAACAAATGAAAAATATCTTCAGGGTGTTCTACACAGAAAGAGCAGTTTAAATCTACCGGTATATCTTTTTTAATCGTTGTAAAAAAAAAAAAAAAACTTTAGATGGGTAGATTTTGTGAATTATTTTAAAAGATACTTCTATTAATTATATATCTAGCAGGTAAGTTCCAGATCTTTTCCCAGTTAATGTTATTAATAAAGTTATTCCAGTAAATTATTGATGAACTACTTTTCTTGTGGTACAGGAAGTTCTTTTATTGTGGCAGTCTGCCCTCAGCTGGTCCATGGGGAGAACTGCAGTGTTGTAACATCCCAACAGTGTTTCTTTAATTTCATTCTCAAAACCTGAACACAATATTCCACAGTAACACTTTATCATAAAAGTTCACGTCTCTGTGCATCGTGTAAATATTCCTGAAGAGGAGTTTCCATAGTTCCGGTTCAGCTGCTGCAGCGCGGGGAGCTTAATTAGTGAAACACACCAACAGTCAGTGTGGTGGGTCCAGGTCCAAACTGCTGCTGTTGTGATGCTCTCTCTGTAGCTGCTGAGCTAGCAGCACTTTAACCCTCATTTATTCTGCATCAAACCGCGAGTTCACGGAACAACGGAGCTTTATGAACTTTTACTGAGTTTTACCGCCGAGTTTTATTGTCAGAAACGGACGTGACATCAGTTAATATGACGACGTTCCTCATTAGCATAATCGCGGGTAAGTGTGTGCGTGTGCATGTGTGTGTGGGTGTGTTTGTGTGCTGATTGTGCTGCTTCCACAGGTGTGTTTCAGTGTGAGAGTTTTTTTCTTTCCAATTGCTAAAACACAATTTTGCAAACTAGTATTCATCAAACTCACACACCCAAACTGCAAATGACCTCATATATCCTGCAAAATGAAGCTCTGCAACCAAAACTATATATAGCATTACCAAAATCAAACTGTTGCACCAAGCAGCACACACTTCACTCATATTACTGGATTTTTAACTAACCAGCTACAAACTGTTGGGCAGAATGAAAAGCACTCTCATCTTTAGTAGCTTTGCCATGACACTAAAATAGTTAAAATTGTAGAGAATTCTTCAGATTGTTCACATGCACAGAAACATTTGCAGATATACACATAGCCTACTGTTGTTGATTTTTTTTCTTTCACCCAACAAGTCAGTGCAACATATGCACAGCAGATATATTTACATTGGAGTGAACAAAACAGTCAACTGTGTGGAATATTTTGGCTGAAAACATTAGAAATAGTAAAAGCCTGAGTGAGTTTAAAAGAAAGTTGAAACAACAGATGTTTGATTTGTACAGGAGGGAAGATGGGGGTGGTTAAATAAAATAGAATAAATAAATAAATATAGGACAAATGTAGGACTGTTGAGGGAGTTTGCGATGTTTATTTGTGTGCTTGTTTTTTACTTATTTATTTCTCCAGTGCAGCCTCCACCCAGCTGATCCCACACAGCTGCAGCTCCTCGTGGACCTGGAGCTCCAGTGCAGCCTCCGAGGTCTCAGCCGGTGCAGCAGGTAGCGTTCAGGACTAGTAGGGATGGAACGACGACTGGTATCAAGGTCAAACTCTGTCAACAGTTTACACGGTAGCGGTTCACCGTCTGTGTGTAAATTAATCTCTTTATCTGGGTGGATAATTATCAGGATTAGGGCTGAAACTGACCATTATTTCGGTTGTCGGCTCATCTATTGATTATTTTTTCGATAAGTCGATTAGTCACGATTATTTTGGCTGCATCTATTTCGACTGTGGTTTTACCTCATATTCTCGGAGCAAATAAAAAAAAAAAACATGAAACATGTTTTTGTAACAATTGTTTTAAGATTGTTACTGTAATGAAACACAAATTAATGAAATAATACAATATGAAAGTCAGGGTTTCCCCCAGATAGTTGTTTTCTCCAGTGCAGGGTTCAAGGTCTCAGCTGGTGCAGCAGGTAGCGTTCAGGACTAGTAGGGATGGAGCGACGACTGGTATCGAGGTCAAACTCTGTCAACAGTTTACACGGTAGCAGTTGCCGTCTGCGTGTAAACAGGGTATCCGCGGGGTCTTGAAAAGTATTAAAAGGTGATAAATCAATTTGGGGAAAATTAAGACCCTTAAAAAGTATTACAGGAAAAAGTCTTTTCATGACTTTATAAAGTCTTAAATTTTGAAGGTATTTTTTCTGAATTCGCTTTCCAAGAGCCCTTAAACAACATTGTAAAAGTGTGTGAATTTATTCATTTTATGAAAAAACAAAGATGAAGCAGTACATAAAAAAAGAATATAAGATTGTTGTTTTTGTTTTTTGAGAGTGGAGCAATGTTTTTTTTTTTTATAAACTTTGCCTTATCCCAGCCTATTTTGAATTATGTAGCATCATAGTGGTCTATATCACAAATTAAAACTGCATGTTACGTTAAAAGTGTCACTGATGTAAATGGTTACAGCTTGAAGTGGCGGTGAGGTGTATATAAATATTGAGAAGGTCTTGAAAATGTCTTCAAAAGGTATTAGAATTAACTTCAAGATTCCTGTATATACCCTGGTAAATTAATCTCTTTATCTGGGTGGATAATTATCAGGATTAGGGCTGCAACTAACCATTATTTTGGTTGTCGACTCATGTACTGTATGGATTAGTCACAATTATTTTGGCTGCATCTATTTCGACTGTTGTTTTACCTCATATTCTCGGAGCAAATAAAAAAAAACCATGAAACATGTTTTTGTAACAATTGTTTTAAAATTGTTACTGTAATGAAACACAAATTAATGAAATAATACAATATGAAAGTCAGGGTTTCCCCCAGAAAACTTGTTTATCTGTGACGTGGGGCCAGACCCTAACGAGTCATATTATCATAACCATGTGTTATCATTAGACATTTATTCAACATATTCAAACACCAGCTATGACAATAATAATAATACACACTGACACACAATAACACAATAATACACAATAATACACAATAACACAATAAGACACTAATACACACAAACACACACTAACACACTAATACACACAAACACACTAACACACTAATACACACTAGCACACACTAATACACACAATAATACACACTGACACACTAATACACAATAATACACACTGACACACTAACACACACTAATACACACTAACGCACACTGACACACACTAACACACACTGACACACACTAATACAAACTAATACACAATAACACACTAATACACTGACACACTAATACACTCCTACACTAACACACACAAACACACTGACACACACTAACACACACTGGCACCCTAACACACACTGATACACACTAATACACACTAACACACACTAATACACACTAATACACACTAACACACACTAACACACACTAATACACACTGACACACAATAACAGCTCCTACACTTATACACACTAACACACTAATATACACTAACACACACTAATACACACTAACACACACTGATACACACTAACACACAATAATACACACTAACACACTAATACACACTGACACACTAACACACACTTACAGTTCCTACACTAATACACACTATTACAATACACACTAACACACAATAACACACTAACACACACTGACAGACACACACTAACACACACTAATACACACAAACATCTACACTAACACACACTAACAGCTCCTACACTAATACACACTAACACACATAAATACACACTAACACACTAATACACACTAACACACACTAACACACACTAATTATCACATTGAATCACAAAGCCGAACGCTCACAAGCCAAGAGTGTGACGAGCGGCTGGAGTCGTTGCCTTGGAAACCCGCTGAGCGATACGAACGGCAGCTAAGTGGAGTTAGTAAATATTGCACCAGTTGTAAGAGTGAAAAGCCGCGCGGCGCCAAACGGTGGCGACAGCAGGAGCGACATCACGGCAGCTGCACCTGCTGCCAGAAACTCGGCTGCAGACTGAGGTGAGTGGACAAATAATGTTTGTGATGATGATCATTGTGATGCTAGCGACGTGACTGAAGCTAACGAGTCTCGTAGCTGCAGAGTCACCCGCTGCCTAACGTTAGCTAAGGTCGGTCCACGGGCGCCGAGAGTCATGGATGCTGCCATAGTTGACCCTTTGTCAAGTCCCGCCCTCCACGGTTACTGTTGCTAGGTTGGACAGACAATGGTCACGGAAGGGTTAACTCCCATTGGAAACCATTGAAAATGAGGCAGATTTAAATTTGTTTGTAGCCTAAGGAAATTTTGAATTAACTTATACAACAGAAAAATGTTGCCCGTGATAGAAGACAGACGTGGCTAAAGAGCGATTGAACGGGCATTACATGACTAACGAAAAGTGGGGAAAAATCATCGTTTTGGTCACTCACTAGCTAGTAACGGCGCTAGATAATGTTAGCTACAAGCTAACGCTTAATCTCCACCGATCTCCTGTTTCTCCTCGTAAAACTTCACGAAGTTCAAAAGACATTAGCAACGGTAACATTACGCTTGCTAGATAACTTTGAAGGTTAAAGTAATATATGTTATACATTAGTTTATTGATGTCTTGGGTTTGGGGAATGGGATACAAATGATTCCGGGAATGCGTTCCGGATATCGTGCGTCGCTATTGCAGGTACCTCAGACACACATTTTAGCCATATTGAAAAATTAAGAAGTAGTTTTTGCCGAAAAAATTGCTGTCTGCCTATCTCATAGGGTTTCATCCCAGGGTTGTCCAACCTTAGAACAACGTGACATAGGGAGAAGCGCTCTGATTGGTGGAACTAAATTGGTCAACAGTGGCCTGCAGAGAGCGGCATGTGAATGTAAGAGGAATGGTGGTGAGGAAAGAACAGGAATAAACAACTATTGATGATGTAGACAGTGTTTTCTGTTTATTTACAGTTCATTAGGAAGTGATAAATTGAGACTTTTCACATATACTCACCTGTATTACCTGTTTACAATACAGGTGTATGTTACGATATTCAAGAGATTGAACACTATGTCCAGTTTCTTTATTTACATCTCCCTTTCTTCAGGGATACAACATCCGAGCAGAGTTGGTTAGTGCCAGACACAGTTTTTTTCTACTTGTTAAAAACACACTGTAAAAAATGTATATAGAGCGTACACTTAAATAGTGTTTTATCTTCAGACAGGACTTACTGTAGGCAGTGAAAATATGCTGTTAGTTTGCCTCCATTCACAGCCGTTTATCTCTTGTATCTGTCCAGCAGTATTCACCGACCATCCTGACACTGGAGCTGAACTGAGATCAGATCCTGTCTTTGTCAACGAGACACGGTCACGCCCACATACACGACAGAAGTGACGAGGAGCAATGGGCTGGTAGTCAAGCTCTGGTCAAGCCACCTTCCCAAGACAGTAGCGCTCCATGGTCAACAGGGGGGAGCACTTACAAGCTGCAATATTGATCCCATATGAGACAGATGGCAGTTTAAATCAGATGTAAGGAGAGATACTGCTTCCACTTAGGTAGTATTTGTTTGTTTTTTCTTTCTTTTACAAGTAAAGTACCACTTGCCTTGCTTGCCCTGACCACAAAGTCAGAACTGAGCTGTTTTCAGACATTTCACACATCAAAGAACCAACTGTCATCACATGTTATACAGCTTTTCATCCAGTGCAGTAATGTGAACAAAACCTTTGCACATGTGAAGTGTCACATGTTGTTGTTTAAGTTAGAGGTAGTGGTGGAGTCTGTGTCACATGACTGATGTCAGGTGAGGACAGGTGGTGTCATCACTGCTGTTCATGTTGCCTCCGTCTCCGTCTCACAGGTTCAGAGGGTTTTCATCAAACCTGTGGCCCAGCTCTTCTTCCTGGACTCAGAGGCCGGAGCTCAGATCACGCTGCACTGGGCCCTGCAATAGTTTTATTTACTTACATTTGGCGCTTTTCCACTGGCACGGCACGGCCCGCTTTTTTTGCTTTCCCACTAGCCCTAGTACCTGGTACCAGGTACCATTTTTAGTACCTCCTCGGCCCTGGTTCCAAGCGAGCCGAAGCGATACTAAAACGTGATGTCAGCCGACTGCCTTCCACTGATTGGACAGAGCTGTGTGGGCACTGAAGACACATCAATCACCGTGATTGTTTATGAATTGTGATTTTTTAGTCTGCTGGAAGACCGTACAGGGTCATTAACGGTGGTCCATGCTGTTTTTACTCCGCAGGAGAAAATGCCAATCCCCTCCGTAGTGATCGAACCTGCGTCCAGTAATGAAGGTGATGACGATCGTGATGCCGATATCATCTCCCCCACGACCGTCGGAGACAACGGAGTTACAGCTGCAAACCAGACGGTCAAACACATGAGTGCATCTGGAGGCGTGTCGGGACTCCCTGACGACTTCCTCTATAAGGTAGGACTTCCTCCACCTGCTAGCTCACTGCTAACTTTTACAGTACTCGCACTCGTGTGGGTTTTGATATGAGTGATGAACAGTGATGGGAATACCGGCGTTACTTTTTTCATTAACGAGTAATCAAAAAAGTTACTGCTTCCCCCACCCTTGCAACTTTACTTGGCTCAAGAAGTCCATCAGAAAATAATACACCCACTTCAGTGTAGGATGTCATTATTTTCGGTTCATCAACTGGCCCAACTCTAACCAACTCGCTCAGTATCGCTCCACATGGACAGGCTGTATCACTCCGCCTATCCGCCGTGTGGAAGAGGCGGAGGGATACAGCGCGTTGCAGAGCCTGTCTGTGTGGAAGGATACGGAGTGAGTTGGTTGGTTCCAGATAAACAGGAGTTAAGGCCTTTGCACACCGAGTCCGTTTTTTTTCGCCCGAAAGTGCCGCACGTTAAAAAATAAATTCGACCTCATGTTGTGTCGATCATGTTTACACACCGAGTCCCAAACTTTTGTCCGTCATTAAAGTTTTCGGAACAGGTTCATTTCTCGACAAGTGAGAGAACCACAAAGTGCATCACTGCGTGACGGTTTTTGTCTCCCTCACAAAAAATAAAAATGTATGCGAATAAAACGCAACGGACTCAGTGTGCAAGGAGCCTGTGCATAACGTTTTTTGTCAGATGACGGATACGAAAAACGCATGCGAAAAAAACGGACTCAGTGTGCAAAGACCTTTAGGGAGGGAAGTCCAAGTAATTTGACATATTTGAGCATTTTATTAAAAAACAAAAGTAAAGCAAGTTACTTTCATTGTAATTACCGTAGATGACCAAATAATCGCCCGCGTGCAAATACGCGCCTGTGCTCTAATAGCCGCCGGGGTCCGAGCTCATTTGGCAAAATAAACGCCGGTTCAATTAAACGCCCGGGCGATTAAGTGTTTACCATAGTCTTGCACAGAAAGCAAAAGTTTTTTTTTTTAACAGCGCTTCACCGGCTCTCACCTCTTCTGTCAGTCAGCCCCTCCTCTCGCTCTCTCTCTCGCATGCAGGCGGACACACACACACACAGACACAGGCGCGCTAGACTGAGGGATATAGGGATATAGATAAATGCGCTAATGTACAGTGTTGAAATTACCGCGATCGACCCCCCCTTCCGTTAACGTTCATAACACTGCTCTGATCAGCTCCCTGTGTCGCGGTTACACAGACAAACTGTCTTTTTATTTATTGTCTGATGTCAATAAAGATGCGTCGGGGGAAAAAGTAGTTTTGTTCCAGTGGTGCTATGGTGAGCTCCTTGTTCTTTGCATGAAGGTCTGGTGCTGCTCATTGCAAAAATAAATTGTAGCCTGTTGCAAATACGCGCCTGGTTCTTATAAACGCCTGGGGTCCAAGTCGATTTAGCATATTAAACGCCCGGGCTACTAAATGGTCATCTACGGTAGTTACTTTATCATGTATTATCTCAGTTACTTATTGAGGAAAGTAACTAGTAACTATAACTAATACATTTTTCAAAGTAATGTGCCCAACAGTGGTGATGAACATGCTTACTTTTTTAGCATTTTTTTCTTTCCACAGGTGGAAACAATGCATGACTTTGAAGCTGCAAACTCAGACGAGCTTGAGCTGAAGCGAGGCGACGTGGTGCTGGTGATTCCAACTGCCTCAGCAGAGGATCAGGTGAGCAGAGCAGTGACGTGTTTAACCCTTCAGAGTCCACGGATTTTCTTCTGTATTTCTCTTGCCTGGTCTTTTTGTGTATTAATCCTTGTAAAACCTCAGCCCTGTAATTCACAATCAGGTCATTGACGTCCTTTTTTTCCAAGACAACCTGGGCTTTCAGAATATTCATTCTAAAAAAAACGGAAAATAACTATACTTCAACTATATTTGTTCAAAACACACAGAAAATTATTATTATTTTTTGTTATTGTTATATTATATTTATGTTATATTATTATTTTTGTTCTTAGACACTATATAACTCTTCTTTGAGATCTTGGGGATTAGGAGAAAAATATACAAAATATATTATTTACATTATTTACAAGACTGCCCCACTCGTCTGACATGAAAACAACGGGTCTCATTCATGAAACGTTAGTAAATCTGTGTGTAGATTTGCACATAAAAGTCCACGCTACTAAAACTCTACTCCGGATTCATGAACGGTGCGGGAAACTCAGATTTCGTGTATAAGATCATGAACAACAACCCATCGTAAACTAACAGCACGCCCCCGGTGATCAGCAATTAGCATAGATCTCCGCCTGTGAAACGCCATATAAGGAGATCCTGACCACCATATAAGGAGGTAGGTGCATCCTGTTCACCTGCGGCCATGACACAAACAAGTCATTTTGAGTGACATGGATTCCAGAAAAAATAGTTAGTAGTGGTGACTGGGACAGGTGAATCAAAGGCGTGGAGGAAAGTAACAGATGTAGTGAATTAAGTATCCCCGGATTTAACCCTCTATTGCATGAAATACTAACGCATGGTAAAAAATGTTTTGCATCTTTTTATTACTTAAAATCGTCTAAATAACAGAAATATTAAGAAAAATCTTAAATTGTTTTTAAAGGGGGGGTCGTTCGTAAATTGTTGCCATATGGCAACAATATGCAATCGTGGAGTCCCATAAAATCAACATTTTTGACCAAAAACTAATTCTATTTAAAGCAACACTCAACAAATCTATCTCATACTCAACCAAAACAAACAAACAAACATTTATACAGTAAAAACATACAGTATAATTTCAACAGTTATCTAAAATGTCTGAGAACTTGGAACCTGGAACCCGTCTCAATGAAGTACATTCAATCACTCATTTTATTTCATTTCATTCAGTTATACAGAAGATATAAGTGCAAGTCAATTTAGACAATATAGAGTACAGTTACAATTTACCTTTAATCACAAAACATAAAAAAATATAATGTTTTTATGCAAACATAGTCTCAGGGTAGGTTCATGCTTTGTAAGTCAATGGGACTCAATTACGTTGAATGCACCAGGAATTTTCCATATTTGATTACTGTTGCCATATGGCAACAAATGTATTACAAAAATACTATTACATCAAAACTGAATTAAATGTTAAAAAAATAAAGTTTACTTTCCCCAGATAGTGATTTCAAGTTTTTATTTGATGAAAATTTTCCAAAATTCTGAATAAAAGACAGTCTTCGGGAGCCCCACACAGTGATGTTTACATGGCAAATGTCCATGAGCAAAAGGGACTGGCAAACAGGATATCCTGCTCATTTGACCTCATAAATTGTATGTCCTTCAAAGTAAAACCCCCTTTTCACACCTAACTGTAAAAACAAAAAAATTATATCATAGCTTTTTAGAAAAATGAAGAAGTAAGTAATTGTTGCCATTTGAACCATTTAAGTAAAGCCAGAATAGTTCGTCCAGAGATAGACGCGAAAGAGTAAAACAATAACCCTGCCATCGTATACAATGGAACCAACCTTAAACCTTTCAGTCATTTTCATTCAGTCCAGTAATGTTTTTAGAAAGAGGGATGGTCTGACAGTGAATAAGGGTGATAATGGTGCTTGTGGTTGCTGTCTTTGCAGGATGCTGGCTGGCTCACCGGGTTCAAGGAGAGTGACTGGTTAACCCTTGGATCTGGTGCTCCAAAAGGACTTTTCCCAGAAAACTTTATCCAGTGTTTGGAGTAAGAAGCCTCTTCATATGGCAGATAAAGAAAAATGAAATGCAGTCCAGTCAGCATGTAGCCCGCCCCCACCCCCTCGAGACAAACCAGTGGTCTCCTGCAGCTGTATGCTGGGCAACACAAGGCTTTTGGTAGAAACGACTCTACCGAAACTCTACCAAAGTCAAGTCATGGTGATAAATAGTAGTACTACTCCAAGCAGAAGTGCAAATTATTAAGCATGTTATAGTAGAGTCAACCTTTCCTCAAACTGAGATGTGTTTTTTTGAGCAGAAAAATATGAAGTATGGTTAATTTGGAATGTTGAAATCTCCACATACACCTACAAAAGCAGGAAATGTTATTCTAGAGAAAACTTAATGAACATTAAGAGAAACTGAATCTTTTTTTTTTTTTTGCACCAAGTGTGTCGTACTGATTTTGTTGCTCTGCTGTGAAGTTTACCAAAATCTGTAGTGCTGTGATCTAATTTAATGTTTTTGAGTGTATCATGAAACTTTTGAGTTAAGTCATGTCATTGCTATTACCTTTGAACTACTGTTGGTGTACTTCTGTATAATGGTTGAGTGTGTGGTGAAATTTCTTTGGCATATGTGGCAATTAATGAAGTTATTGAAAAGTGTTGCTGTGTTTTCACCAAAAGAATAGTGAGATTTATTATACAAGCTCTGGCCGACAGTCAGTGCACATCCAGCATGAAATTCTCAGATCATTTCTTGAATTTAGTATTGAAATACAATAAAAACACAGAATTTCCCCAGAGTTTATTTAGAGATCATTGTATATCTGTGTAAATCATCTCTTTTAAGAATTATAATAGCAAAAAGCTTAATCAACCAGAACACAGATTAACATTATCACCTATTTAGGTAGAAGTGTACAATCACAGGGAAGGTAATAACAAAACCAATATGCAATTTATGTTGTTGGATTATTTTAGGTCTCGATGTCACTTTATGTCATAGTGAAGTTGAACCTTAAAGTGGAAATTTCGTGATGTACATCTGATAAACCTTAGCCCTTTGTCATGATCAATAAATGAGACATTATGATGTAAGATTGGCGTGTTCAGCTCCCCTGAAATATATGGGTTGGGTCTTGGGAATGGGAATGGATGCAGCGTTGGGCTCCAAAGTTATAAGCCAAAACGTTTTCCCATCCAAAGTGAATGGGAGTCATCCAAAGTGAAAAAAAACCCTTTTGGGGTCCCATACACTGTACTTGAGGGTGACTTTGTTTTTCACTGTTAAAAACCGTTATTTCTCGTGCCATTGGGTTAGGAATCAGTGATAGAACTCCCCTCCATGAAATACAAAGTTTAAAAAAATGAAGCTTTCTAGCCTTAAGTTGTTTGGGCATTTGTGCTACTTTTTGGCCTCACTGGGCCTTGTTCAGGTAAGTTCAGAAGTGTGCCTTGGATGTTTTAGCCAAGGCCACACTCCTGTCCCTTCTGCTTTTCCCTTTCCTCATTTTCCTTTCCTTCTTCCTACCCTTCCCTCTCTTTTCTGTAGGTTACAATGTAACGTGTGCTGTTACTAAAGAGCCAAGAGAATAAAATATGAAAATATGCTTAAATAGAAAACAAAATACGGAAATAAAAATCACAGGACAGTAATCAAAAGCCTCTAATTTAACAAAATGCAGTAGTAAATGGAAAAGTGTTGTGTGAGACGACATTAATGTGGTACATTAACAATGACATAATTAACGGCGCCAAGAGTTGTGTCCGAAGGATTTTCAGTTGGGCTCACTATATAGTCCACTACATTTATCTCCCTATGTAGGGAGTGGTTACATGCTGTCATTCCAACATCCCACCACTCCGACATACCGCTATTCCACATGCCATCCCACCATTCCGACAAGGCTTTCAATATAAGGATATGTGCGTTACTCAACAGGTGACTCCCTCCTACTGGTCTGGACTCTCTCCATCTATCTGGCCTGTCTGGTCTTTTTACTAAACTTAACCAACTCCTTTCCAACATCCTGCCTTTCAGCGAGAGGCCCTGTGGACTCTCTCTGCCCTGGGTTTTACCTGCCAGGCTGCTCTTCACCTCTGATTGGTGGAGCTGCTTCGTCCAAGGTAGTAGAGGGAGTTTCACTGCAGGTGAAATAAAGTTGTATTTGAATTGACAAACAGGAAGTGGGAGCTGCTGACTCAGCTCTGTGATGGAAACCACTGTCATGAAGACGTGGAGGAGAAGAACCTCATGTTCCTCCTGGACAAGAACATGAAGAACACCCGACTTCAACCGTCTGAGTCCAACTCGTCTTCACACTCAGAGACATTTTACTGTGAGATTCCACCACTCTCTCTTTCATCAATCCCTGTAAAGAAGAAGAAGGAGAAGGTTCAGGTGTTTGTGTGTTAATAAGGACAGAAATAAAGCAGTGTTTCCTAATCCTTCATGTTACAGGTGAAACTTCCTGTACCTGAGGGACGAGAGCTTCTGATTGGCTGTTGATGTTTGATAGAGAAACTTGTATTGATCATGTATTGACTAAAATCAGCTGCTGCATCAGTTGAGTCAAGCAGAACAAGAACAGCTGATGGTTCATATTGATTCCAGGTGAACATGGAGTTCTAGAGACTCTCAGGTGAGTGACAGGTGAACCTCATTGTTCCTGTTTGACTCAACACCTTTACCTGTGACTGGATCACTGATGACTGACACATTGAAGCTGCTGCAGCGTTTTCTGTGTCTGTGACGTCATGTATGATGTCTTATGTGATGTCACATCCTGACAGGTTCACCTGCTGCACTTTACACTTTACATGTCATTATCACTCCCACAGTCTCATCAGCTGTGGAAACAGCTACAGATCAGACTCACTTCAGAGTCTCCAGTCGAAAGTCTGGACTCTTCTCAAGATCACGAAGCTGCTGCAGAGCTGAAGAAGAAGAGCTCAGGTTGTTGAGGCTCAGGTCCAGTTCTCTCAGGTGGGAGGGGTTGGACTTCAGAGCTGAGACCAGAGAAGAACAGCTGATCTCTGACAAACTGCAGCCCCACAATCTGAATGAAGAATAAAAGAAGATGAACTGATGATTGATCCGATGTGTCCCGATCGCTCTCTCTCTCTCTCTCTCACACACACACACACACACACACACCTGAAGTGATCAGATTATTGATTATTGATGACTATGTAGTGAAAGGATCTGAAAGTGAAGAGTCATTGTCAGTGTGAGAGAAGAACAAGTGGAAACATGAGACAACAACTATTTCAAACCTCCTTCATTCATCACATCAAAGTCAATGATTCAAGTTCTGAGTGAAGATCAATCAGGTTCAGTTGTGGATCAAAGATCTCAGATCTACAACAGTAACAGTCAGTGAACTGACCTCAGAGTCTCCAGTCTACAGTCTGGACTCTCCAGAAAACCACTCAGATCCTTCACTCCTGAATCCTGCAGCTTGTTGATGCTCAGGTCCAGTTCTCTCAGGTGGGAGGGGTTGGACTTCAGAGCTGAGCCCAGAGAAGAACAGCTGATCTTTGACAAACTGCAGCTGTTCAATCTGAATAAAGAATAAAAGCAGTGAGTTGAGGACAAAGCTCCTTGTTGACAGCATTCAGTGTCTCATCATCTGTTCAGAGCTGAAGAAGCTTCAGAAAGAACAAGTTTAGAAAATCAAAGTCCAACAGCTGAAGCAACAGGAAGCAGGTTAAACAGTCACATGGAGAGAAAACAGCTCATTAATATTCATGAGAAGCTGCTGCTGACTCCGCCTCTTCACCTGTCAGCTCCACCTGTGGCTCCATCCAGACAAACTCATGTTGAGCAGCCACATTGATCAGAGGTTTACTGACCACGCTCAACATGTGAGGCTCAACTCTGTTGCTATGACAACAAACATGTGAGGCTCAACTCTGTTGCTATGACAACAAACATGTGAGGCTGAAGCTCAGAGACAGAAAAACCTTCTGACTGATTTCACAGAGCTGAAACCAGCACACACACACACACACATACACACACGCTTATTATGGGATATTGGCTGACACATCACATGTGTTTCTGTAGTTGACTGGACGAGAAGCAGAGAAGAAGAGAACAGCCGTCACCATGACGACCCTCAATGTGGATCAGTAGAACATCAGCCTCATGTCTGCAGCTCAGTGTCAACACAACTTTCACATCACATTCATCTGAGCAGAGAAATAAAACAGAGTCTGACCTCAGAGTCTCCAGTCTACAGTCTGGACTCTCCAGAAAACCACTCAGATCCTTCACTGATGAATCCAGCAGCTTGTAGTTCTCACTCAGGTCCAGGTGTCTCAGGTGGGAGGGGTTGGACTTCAGAGCTGAGACCAGAGAAGAACAGCTGATCTTTGACAACCTGCAGCCCTTCAATCTGAATAAAGAATAAAAGCAGAGAGTTTAGGACAAAGCTCCTTGGTGACAGCGTTGATGACCTTGTTGTCATGTGACTATGAGCTGAAGCTTCCTTCCTGTGGAGCCCAGTGTTGATGTTCATGAGCCTCAGTGTCTCCACAGTGGGATCATCAAACCAACACTGTTCTCTGAGCTACAGGACTTTAACCTGACCTCTCACACTGGGAAGCTGCTTTGACCTTTGACCCTGAACCAAGCAAAGAGGGAAAACTCAGATCTACATCACATCTACTCAGCTTCAGCTACAGTGGCCGATCCAGCTGTTCTGTTAGCAGCTTCATCTGAGAGCAGCTCATCATCATCATCATCATCATCATCATCATCATCATCATCATCATCATCATCATCATCATCATCATCATCATCACCACCACCACACTGACCTCTGAGTGACCTCTGACCCTTCACCTTCTACCAGCTGCAGTAACATGGAGTCAGAAACTCCAACAGGTCCAGTCAGTGAACTCACCTCAGAGTCTCCAGTCTACAGTTTGGACTCTCCAGTCCAGCACACAGAAGCTCCACTGATGAATCACTCAGGATGTTGTCACTCAGGTCCAGTTTTGTCAGGTGGGAGGGGCTGGACTTCAGAGCTGAGGCCACAACTTCACAGTGACTCTCTGAGAGTCCACACTTAACAAGTCTGTGAAGAGAGAAAATATGAAACGTGTCAGAATGAAATGAGATGAAAGCTGCAGTAAAAACACAGTTGATGCATCTGATGACAGGACGAGATGATGTGATGAACATCTGAGCTTCAGCTCATCTTCTCTCAGTTTGATCTCCATCACTCATGTTTAGGTGAGCTCGATGGTTTGTCTTTGCTGTTCGAGGCTCTACATCGATCAATCGATCCACAGCTGATCACTGATCAGTTTTGGCTGCAGGTCCAAACTGATCAATGACAGGTGGTTGTTGATGATCTTTATTCATCAGGCTGTTCTGGTGCCTCGTGCACTGAGCTGGAGGTTAAAGTAGCTCAGTGACTCTGATCACACTGAGCCCCTCCCTCTCCTGTTCAGGGGGGATGTTGATGTTTATGAGGTGAAGGTAAATATTTGTATTACTTTCATATCTTTGTGTATTTTATATTTAATTAACATTCAATTATAAAGCCCATCACTGTGTGTGTGTGGTCTCTCTTCCACCAGGTGGAGGCGGAGCTACCCTACAGGTGATTGTTCATGCTGATCTACCAGTCACATATTATTATTGTGGATCAGCTGATCTGATCGTGATATCTGTCTTGGAACTGTGTTCATTTGTATTTGCAGTTGCATTTTTGGGCCTGTGGAGGGCGCAGTACGTTCATTTATGTGTTTTTTGCATCTGTGGTTTTTGTGTCAGCTAACAGGAAGTGATGTTGTTTTTCTTTACCTGCTCTGTAGCTGAGCCAGTCTACTGTAGCAAGATATGCTCTTCCTCCCCGACATTTGTTTTAGCCCTTGGTAGTGGCAATATGAGTAAGTAAATCATTATTTACCGTTAGTAGATTGCAAACTCTGCCGTAGTCTATCCGTGAGTCATTTGTTATTGAAACGAGTGAGGTGCGATCTTGGACTTTCCACGTAGATCTGTGACTGTTAGATCCGCTACCTCTGTAGTAGGCTACATATAAACTTGTATTATTTTATCTTGTAGTAATTGATTGTTTCTGTATTTCTTGCAGTTTCACAATTTCTGGCATTAAATTCGATCCAGATACAACTCAGCCTATTCCTTGGATGAAAAATGACAGAGGAAGTTTAGCTGGCTGTGAATTTCAGTATACGACACTGGTCACACTGGATGAATCAGTACAATCTCAGTGCAGCAGCTGTGGGTTTGAACCATTGATCTCTGATTTGAATCATTGTTCTCCGATGAGACTGACTGAACCAATACAACTGGAGAAGTTAAGCCTAGTTGTTATCCTGGTTGGGAGCAGTCGACCTGCACAGAAATAAATCTCCATGTTTTTTAAACCTGTCACCTGAGTCAGTGTGGGCGGAGTCTGAAGATGACATCACCTGAGGACACCAATCAGACTGCACACAGCTGCCTCTGGAGACTATTAAAACCCTCAGATCCTGTTAAAAATGACTAACGTCCTCCTGATAGGGACATTTTTTGTACCCTGTTTTCAAACACGCACCACGTCAAAGTAAAAATAGGTATTACAATTTTTTTTTTGTTGCTTAGGGTTAGTTGTCTTCTAATGAATGATGTGTAATTTCATCAATATTTTTTATAATTTAACCCTTTCATGGCCTGTTTTAGTGAGGGACCGCTAATATCGGTCATAAAAATGTTGAAAAACTGCAATAAAATAAAAATTTTAAAAATAATTTTATTTCCTCCAACTATTATGAGAACAGTCATATGTCTGCCTTTGAACAGGGCCAACATTGATTTGTTTGCTTATAGTTTGCTGGAGCTTTTTTTTCATTTTACCGTACAGTTTTTTGTGACATGTCGGCTAAAAGGCATGATCATGTGACTTTCTGTGTAAAAAACATGACGTCATAATACACACATGGCTCGAGGAGAGTTAAAAGACCATCATACTTTTTACTGGACCTCAATCAACCAAGGGAAAGTGGTATAAAATGATATTTTAGATCGGAGTTTTGAAAAAAGCGTCAAATCATCCAGCCCTCTCCCTCACGTATTTTACCCGGGCGGCGAGGCACCATTCTCGGGGAGCGCTCTGGGAGGGTCCCCTCTCTGGTTCTCCGTGCCTGGAGCTTCTGGGACTGGTTCTCGTTTTACAGCTGCTGCTTGCAGATGATGATAATATTTCAACTCCAGTCAAGTCCCACTGCACTATGACACACACACGGACCCCCCCACACACGAATGCACGCGCATCATCGAGCATGCGCGTCCACGTATTCGATTGTTGCAGTGCAAACTTTGGACTAAGAAAATGAGAAAAAAATGGATCAGCTGGGCAAATTTTGATAAAAAGTTAAATCTGGTGAAAATCAGAGACAAAGGGGCTGTCCCATTCCTCCACACTTGGCTCAGTGCGCTTGGTTACGCACACACTTTGGTGACGTTTTGCCGGCGGAACGTATATTTGCATATAGTGTGCAAGCATGGATTAAGTGGTTGAGCGTGTGGGGGGAGATTTAAAAGCAATCGGGACACACTTGACAAGTGCAACCTGTGCCGTTGCGCACAGCACACTAGCACAACTACGACACACACACAGCAACAGTTTTAATAAACAGTACTGCTGGATCAGTCTCATCTACTCCTTCTATGCGCAATATTCAAATCATAAATGTGTAAACCCAACTCCGTAAGTAAATAAAACAAACAAGAAAAACGAAAATATAAAAACATGAGAGCATGATGAATATAAAATATGACATGACATTAAAAAGTAATAATCATGAGATAGAAAGTTAATTTCATTTTATTGAGATTAATTCAATCGCATTTCCTAAATGTGACTTGTGGCTCTGGGTGACGGCGGACTTCACCGTGGTGCATTGTGGGATTTATACTTGGCCAAATACCGCTCGGATGCGGTTTTACCTTAAGTGTGGGTAAAGTGCAAATCAAGCGCGCTGCACTTTCGGTCGTTGGAGAAATGGGACACACTTGCGCACTGACACCAAGAACATGAACGCGCACGCCAAGTGCCCAAGTGTGTAAGTGTGATCGAGTGTCCATATTGGGACAGGCCCCAAATCACCTCCAGCATCATCAGCCCGATGTAATCCCTCAACCCGATGTAATCCCTCAGCTCGATTCCCCCCAGCGTGCCCCAGCTACAGCTGCGGGGGGGGGGGTGAGTCCCCCGGGGCAGCGCGAGTAGGCCGGCCGGAGAGATTGCCCCGGACTTTGGAGCCACGTCTTCGCGGTAATATGAAGTGATATTTCAAAAATCGCCCAGAAACCTATACTTTGACTTCCCCTGATGTGAATTAAACCATGAAAATATAAAAAATATTTTTCTGGGACAAAATAACCCCCAGGTGAAAACGTGTGGTTTTTGCGATTTTCAATGGATCTCTATGGGGGCATTTTTTGTCCCTATCAGGAGATGAGGTCCCAACGTGATAAACAGAGAATTATAAGGTGCAGACAGGAGATCTTTTAGGAGCATGGTGTACCTTGCAAAAGCCACCTCTCTGCAACCTACCAACATTATAGCATGATCACAGCCAAAATGACAGCCATATTAAAAATCAGGATCTGAGGGTTAAGGGTTAACACTATTGATAATGTGCAGTCACACCAACACCTGGAAACACTGAGGTGGAAGATTTCAATGAAATCGAAAAGTCAAGATAAAAAAACGAAATAATTAAAGACAATGATCACAAAGAGTTGAAGATCGACATGTTATCACTGCACCTCCAGAAAAACACAACTGACCTGTAATGTTTTAAAGTCAAACTGAAAATAATGAGAGTTAATTAAATCTGTTTTATCTGAACTTGAAAACTACTGATCAATAATTATGGACTTACTGAGCCTTCCTGCAGTTCCTCACAGCTGGGCTCAGTCTCCGTCGTCCCTCTGCTGATGTCTTGTAACTGTTCAAGTTCAGCTGATCCAGAACCTGCTCTGACATCTGCAGCATGTATGCCAGAGCTGAACACTGGATCAAAGATAGTTTCTGCTTTGATTTGTTCTTTGACTCCAGGAACTGTTGGATCTCCTGATGAACTGACTGGTCCTTCATCTCCGTCAGACAGTGGAAGATGTTGATGCTTCTGTCAGGAGAGATTTTATCACTCTTCATTTCCTTCAGGTTGTTGATGGTTCTCTGGATGGTTTCTGGACTGTTGTCTGTCTGACCCAGCAGACCTCCTAACAGCCTCTGGTTGGACTCCAGAGAGAGGCCATGAAGGAAGCGAACAAACAGGTCCAGGTGGCCGTTTTTATTTTTGAGGGATTTCTGCATGGCGCTCTGCAGGAAGTCATTTGGTGGTGGAGGACTGTTATTGTTCTGTCGAGGACTGTTATCGATCTGTAGAGGACTGTTATTGATCCATGGATCACTGTTAAAGAGTGATGGATGACTGATATTGATCGATGGATCACTGTTAAAGACTGATGGATGACTGTTATTGATCCGCTGATGACTGTTATCAATCAACAGATGACTGCTGTTGGTCAATGGATGACTGTTATTGATCCAAGGATCACTGTTGAAGACTGATGGATGACTGTTGTTGATCCGCTGATGACTGTTACCGATCAACAGATGACTGTTGTTGGTCAATGGATGACTGTTATTGATCCATGGATCACTGTTAAAGACTGAAGGAGTGTTTTTGATCAATAGATGATTGTTATTGATCTGCTGATGATTGCTATCGATCAACAGATGACTGTTGATGATCAGTGGATGACTGTTATTGATTGATGGATGACTGTTATCGATCGGGGGATGACTGTTATTGATAGAAGGATCACTGTTAAAGAGTGATGGATGACTGCTATTGATCGAAGGATCACTGTTAAAGACTGATGGATGACTGTTATTGATCCAAAGATCACTGTTAAAGAGTGAGGGATGACTGTTGTTGATCTGTTGATGACTGCTATCGATCAACAGATTACTGTTGTTTACCAATGGATGACTGTTATTGATCCAAGGATCACTGTTAAAGACTGATGGATGACTGTTATTGATCTGCTGATGACTGCTATCGAACAACAGATGACTGTTATTGATCTGCTGATGACTGCTATCGAACAACAGATGACTGTTGTTGGTCAATGGATGACTGTTGTTGCCCAATGGATGACTGTTATCAATAAAGGGATGGCTGTTATTGATTGGGGCATTAGTGCTCGCATTGAATCCATCAGAGGAAGGCATTGTGGTCTTCTCTTTCTCTTCGTAGTCTTTTCCCAGGAAGTTCTTGAGGACCTGTGTGTTCCTGTTGGTGAAACAGTGGAACATGTAGACTGCAGCCAGAAACTCCTGAACACTCAGATGAACAAAGCAGTAGACTGTTTTCTGGAAGATCACACTCTCTCTTTTGAAGATCTCAGTACAGAGTCCTGAGTTCACCAAGGCCTCTGTGACGTCCAGACCACACTGCTCCAGGTCTTCTTGGTAGAACATGATGTTTCCTTCCTCCAGCTGTTCAAACGCCAGCCTCCCCAGCTTCAGAAGAACTTCCCTGTCGGCCTCCGTCAGCTCCTGTGGACTCGTCTCATGTCCTTCACCGTACTTGTTCTTCTTCCTCTTTGTCTGGACCAGCAGGAAGTGTGAGAACAGGTCCGTCGTGGTCTTGGGCAGCTCTCCTCTCTGGTCTGTGGTCAACATGTGCTCCAGAACTGTAGCACTGATCCAGCAGAAGACTGGGACTTGACACATGATGTGGAGGGTCCTGGACGTCTTGATGTGTGAGATGATTCTTCTGGACAGATCTTCATCACTGGACCTCCTCCTGAAGTACTCCTCCATCTGGGCGTCAGTGAAGCCTCGGACCTCTGTTACCCTGTCGACACATGTAGGAGGGATCTGATTGGCTGCTGCAGGTCTGGAGGTGATCCAGACCAGAGCCGAGGGAAGCAGATTCCCCTGGATGAGGTTTGTCAGCAGCACGTTGACTGATGACGTCTGTGTGACATCAGACACAACCTCCCTGTTGTTGAAGTCCAGTGACAGTCGGCTTTCATCCAGGCCGTCAAAGATGAAGAGAAGTTTACAGACAGCCAGCTGCTCTGCTGTGACCTTCTGTAATGTTGGATGGAAAACATGGAGCAGCCTGAGAAGACTCAACCGCTGATCTCTGATCAGGTTCAGCTCCCTGAACGAAAGCAGAACCAGCAGACTGACATCTTGGTTCTCCAAGCCCTCGGCCCAGTCCAGAGTGAACTTCTGCACCGAGAAGGTTTTTCCAACGCCAGCGACGCCGTTGGTCAGAACCACTCTGATGGGTCTCTGTTGGACGGGTGAGACCGTAGAGACGTCCTCTCTCTGTTGGACAGGTGAGACCGTAGAGACGTCCTCTCTCTGTTGGACAGGTGAGACCGTAGAGACGCCCTCTCTCTGTTGGACAGGTGAGACCGTAGAGACGTCCTCTCTCTGTTGGACAGGTGAGACCGTAGAGACGCCCTCTCTCCGTTGGACAGGTGAGACCGTAGAGACGTCCTCTATGTCCTCTCTCTGTTGGACAGGTGAGACTGTAGAGACGTCCTCTCTCTGTTGGACAGGTGAGACCATAGAGACGTCCTCTCTCTGTTGGACAGGTGAGACCGTAGAGACGTCCTCTCTCTGTTGGACAGGTGAGACCGTAGAGACGTCCTCTCTCTGTTGGACAGGTGAGACCGTAGAGACGTCTTCTCTCTGTTGGACAGGTGAGACCGTAGAGACGTCCTCTCTCCGTTGGACAGGTGAGACCGTAGAGACGTCCTCTCTCCGTTGGACAGGTGAGACCGTAGAGACGTCCTCTCTCTGTTGGACAGGTGAGACTCTAGAGACGTCCTCTCTCTGTTGGACAGGTGAGACCGTAGAGACGTCCTCTCTCTGTTGGACAGGTGAGACTCTAGAGACGTCCTCTCTCTGTTGGACAGGTGAGACCATAGAGACGTCCTCTCTCTCTTGGACAGGTAAGTCTTTAAAGATGTCGTTGCACCTGATTGGAGTGTCATGGAGGGTCTTCTTCTTGGACGTTGTCTCCAGCTGTCTCACCTCATGTTGGGTATTAACCTCTTCACTCTGTCCCTCTGTGATGTAGAGCTCAGTGTAGATCCTGTTGAGGAGGGTTCCACTTCCTGTTCCCTTAGTTCCTTCAGTCACTCGTTCACATCTGCTCCTCAGACTGATCTTATGTTGATCTAAAACCTCCTGCAGACCACGACCTGCTGAGAGAAGAGACAGAGTCAGACTGAAGACAGAGAGTCTGACAATCTGATCAGATTATTTTCATCAGCTACAGAAAAACTACAGACAACAAAGAGAAGGTTTGAATCATCATCTTAAATGTCAGTGCTGTGTGATGGAACAATGACTCTGGAGAAAACAACAAATGACCACATCAGCAGACAGATGTTCAGTCTCACCTTGTCCACAGCTGCTCTGATTGGCTGTCTGCAGCTCACCTCTGGTTCTGGGTCTTTTTCCACACTGGGGACAGGAGGGGGGTCCTGAAGAACCAGACTGGTCCCAGTCTGAGGTGAAGCACTGTCTGCAGAACCAGTGTCCACAGCTGGTGGAGACTGGATCCTTCAGGACGCCCTGACAGAGACCACAGCAGGACAGCTGCTGGTCCACAGAGACACCACTCCTCTTCCTCCTGTCAAGACATTTCTGGATCAACAACATGTCACAGTCACAGCTCCACTGGCTGCTGTTGGTGCAGCAACTCCAGAATCATCTGCAGCTCATTTTAGAGTAGTAACTGTCTCTTACCGTGACTCTGAAGGTCCAGGTCCAGGTCTGAACCAAAAAGGTTGCTCTTTGGACTGGTCACTCTTCATAGACAGACAGGTGGATCCTGGTCCAAATCCAAATCCAGGTCCAGGTTCAGGTCCAGGACTGAACCAAAATGGTTGTTCTTTGGACTGGTCACTCTTCATAGACAGACAGGTGGATCCAGGTCCAGGTTCAGGTCCAGGACTGAACCAAAATGGTTGTTCTTTGGACTGGTCACTCTTCATAGACAGACAGATGGATCCTGGAGACTCTGCTCCCAGTCTTTGGTTCTGACCTCTGCAAACACAAACATATTTTTATTGACATTACAATGATCACTGATGCATTGTGGAAAGTCTCCAGTGACGTCAGCGTCCAGCACCACACACTGTAGTGAAGGATGGAAGCAACACAGCAGCATCATAGACAGTGTACAGTCAGTCAGTCGGTAACTGTGTCCAGTGTGCAGCTGCTGAACATCTGTCTCACATCAGCTCTACACAGGATCACACTAAGGGCCAGATCTACTAAGATCCCAGATAGCGGGCGCTAAATTGTTTGCGCCCGCTAAAATATAGCATGTTTGGTTAGTAGGTGATGTACTAAGAGTAACCCGCTAAATGTATACACGTGCAAATCGCAGTATTCAAATGAGGGTTTTGCGCGTGGTAATCGTTTCCGCCATGGAGAGAGTGGACAGAGAGCTGGACGGACGAAGGCACAGAATAACATTTGATCCGATACATACAATGACAGCATGTGTGTTCATCTCTCTCACGCTCTGTTTAGATTAATAAACACAAATCGCTACAGGGCCCAACTCGTCACATAGTGACAAACAGGCCGCAGCGACAATCACACACCTATAATGTGTGTGTGTGTGTGCCGCCCACGATCCAGTGAATTAATAGAGAGCTCAGGTTGGACACACGGATCTAAACGCTCTGACCACTGACCAGAGGGATCAAAGACGGGTGAAGGCAGCGGTGACGTCTCTCAGTCCGGGACTGAGAGATGGAGCTGAGCAGCCAGGTACTGGAGAGGAGAGGAGAGGAGCGCATTGGAGGAGAGCGTGCGTAACGGCGCGTTAAATACTTTTAACACGGTTGAAAAACTGTTACAGAATGACCCAGACGTGAGGAAATGCAGAGATGTAAGATCATGGGGCTCTAATTGATAGCTTTCATGTGGCGTCACGGCCCGTATGGAACGCCCCCCTGGCGGTCAAAACACTTCCCCGCTGTCCGCTGGTTTAGAACAAGGCAGAAAAACACACACTGCTCCCTGCTGCTTCAAAAAATAACGGTGTTATGGCCCAACTGGTGTCTGATTTAACTGGTTACCGTACCGAACAACAGTTGTGCTGCACTTCCGTCCGCAGATTTGTCACAAATTCACAAATCCGCTGCTATCGGACCACCGTCATCGTTGCTGGGGGTGGGGGGGCAGCTGGTCACCGTGCAGCCCAACACAGGGCTGGTTTGTGGGAGAGATGAGCAGGGAGCCTGGGCTGGAGCTCAGACTGTGGAGCTCAGCGGACTCGGAGCTGCGGTACCAGGACGGAGTTCCCACACAGGAAAGTTACAGGTACATTTCTACCACTTCCATGAGTTCAGAAACATTATTTTAAGATAAAAAAACTACAAAATGGGGCTTTTGACCAGAAACCAGTTGAGCCAAAACACCGGAAATATTGGTTGCAAGCGGTGGAGGATGATGGATTCTCCACCAGGTAAATGTAAACATCGCCCAACTCGAGCTTCGGCAGGGAACTGGTCATTTTAAACAGCAGGTTTAATACACGCAAACCTTTAGTATATCTGGCCCTAAGGCTGACCTTGAATAGTTGACAATTCAACTGCCAATCTTGCTGTCGAATCGTTGCAAAATGTGGTTGTGACAAAAAGATTGTACCGTTCTGACTATGTGGGGGGGCTCACTGCTGCTGAACATCTGGTTTTACATGGAATGTCATTGTTTTCTAATAATATATCAGACAAGAGATTCTTTTCATACCTATGTATGTTTTGATGGTGTTTCTGCCTTTTTCAGAAGTGTCACTAGGTGTTGGTGAGACGTGTCTTTTCAGCTGATGTTTAACCGTTGGAACATGTCATGGTATGAAACGAATCTCTTGTCTGATGAATAAGAAAGCCAAGCTATAAGAATACACACTGACACTGCTCAGCATCTTGTCCCCCTACAGCCCAGGGAAGAGACACATGAAGACAAGACAATGGGAGGACAGACATCTGCTCTTCAGTAGTTCTCTTACTGTGAGTCTGGAGGTCCAGGTCTATGTCTGAAGTCTGGAGGATCTCCTTTGGACCGGTCACTCTTCAGAAATGGACAGATGGATCCTGGAGACTCTGGTCCGTCCTCTTCTTCCTCCACATTAACACTCATCTTCAGGACTTCAGTCTGTCTGAGAGGGAAACCAGAAACACACACACAGTCTGATCACCTGTCACACCCAGATACACTGAGGACAAACTATCATCACTATATTACAGTTGTTTAACATAAATCCATGTTTATCCAGTCACCACGACCTTTGACCTTTGACCTCTAAAGTTTGATTCAGAACAAACATCGACTTGAGTTCAGGTCGATGTTTGTTCTGAATCTGAAGAAGTTGTGTCGAGGTGAAACTGACACGATCTCACTCTCACACTTCGACAACAACAACAACAACAATTTTGGGCATATTTGATTAGTGTAAGGCTCATTTGCATATTCAAATTCATTTTCAAAGAAACTTGTAATACAAAAAATGTTACATTTCATGAATACTTTCATTATGTAAAGTTTCATTGTGATAGGAATAAAGGAAAAAAATAGCCCCATTGGGGTGTATTGTTGTCGGCACCATAGACTTTATACAGTAAATAATGATGTGAATTAAACATATTTCCCCAACTAGGATTTCTTAGGACTTTTGGTATGTTGTTCTGGACACCTCATAGAAATGATGTCTGGTGAAAAACATTCTGTTACAATTAGTTCTATTTTTGGGTCCAAAATGAGCTAAATTGCCTGGACTAAAAGTTGTGTTAACGCTCACTTGTCTCAGACTCGAGTTTCACTTCCTTCTTCTCCCTCGGCTCATTGTTGAGTTTTAAGTGCATAGTTACAGAGAGAGGAAGTCTCTTTATACAGCAGGATGGTGCCACCTGCTGGGGAACTCCTGGTATTACACCTGTATGGACAGATAGAACCTGACACAGACACACACACACACACACACACACACACACACACACACACACACACACACACACACACACACACACACACACACACACACACACACACACACACACACACACACACACACACACAGTATATCAAGACAATAAGTTCAGTCTCATGACAACTATAATGACCTTTGACCTCTAAAGTTTTCTCAGACCATCGTTTAGATCAAGTCGATGTTTGTTCTGAGTTAGAAGAAGTCGTGTCGAGGTGAAACTGAGACAATGTGCTGACGTCTGTAGGACTACGTCTGACTCTTCTTCCCTCCTCAGTCCACACAGACAGACTCACTCTCTGATGCTTCAACAACAACAACAACAACAACAATAATGATAACAATAACATTAATGATAACAATAACAATAATAATGTTGTGTTAAAACTCACTTGTCTGCAGTTTCTCTGCTCCTGCTCTGTTGATTCTAAAGTGGCGTCTGAACTGTTTGACTTTCACTTCCTTCTCTGTTAACAAGAAATCATATGACTCAGTGGTAGAACAGCTGAGGCCTGCACCACAAAGCAGGATCACTGTCTTAGCGAGGTAACTTCAGGGTTAACCTTGGGCTTTCCGGTACCACAAAGCTGGATTCATTCTTACCGAGGTGAGTTACCATGGTAACTTACTCTGAACGGCAAACCTCCTCCGCTGCAGGGTAGCTTTCAGGATTGATCTGAATCCAGTAAAAGGCTCCACCCACCGGCCAATCACCTGTACGGGAATAATGACACGTGTCCTCTCACCGAGCCCAGATAGTGAGAAGAGCGTTATGGCTGTAATGTTTTATGAAGTTCAGTGTGCTCTTATTTTGAAATCCTCCTCGTACCGGTGCTTACTGTTACCACGAAGACGGAAATAAAAGTAGCGAAGCTCCGGACAGAGTTGCGGTGATTGCATCCACTTTATGATTTAAGATGATTAAACCCGTTATAAAAACACATGAGTCTATCTCAACAACGGATTTTCCGGGACAGATCACATCGTTTGGATCATCACGCTGATTATCCATACGAGAGGTAGGCTGCCGGTTCTCACGGCCCAGACTTCTGACAATAGTTTTTTTTTTGCGCTTACCTCGCTTCTCTCTGACGCGTCGGTGCTCATGGCTGTGATTGATCTGCTGCCTTGAATCCGCCCTTTATACGTGCGCGTTCACAGATTCACAGTAAGACAAGCCGGGGTTGAGTTACCAAGTTGATAACCAGCGTCGTGGTACCGCTGATCCGGAGTGACAGTGGTTAGGTTCAGCTGGATAGGCTGACAGTAACCCCAGGTAGGCTGAGCTCGCTTCGTGGTACAGGCCTCAGCTAGGAGATTTAAAGACGCAGCAGCAGCAGCAGCAGCAGCAGCAGCAGCAGCACAGAGTCTCTCCACTACTACTCACAGCTCAGTCTGATCTTAAACGGCCTCAGATCTCCATCTTCCTGCTCTGTGGTGACACCATGGCTGCTCTGGACAATAAGGACATCACCACCACCACAGGAGACCTTATAGTCACAGTACATGTACCGTGCTGCTCATCATTTCATCATAGTCCCAACGTTTGGAATAAAAAGACTGGACTCCCTCTCACTTCAGTCGTTACTCTGAGGCTGAACAAAAAAACACTTCACATTAATCCATGAGTCATTATAATACAATGGACATGACCCTTCAACTAGTACATTTACCTTTTTACATACCTACTAGTTCTATGACGTATAAGTACTTTTACACAAGTAAGGTTACATCTGTTAGGTATTATTGTATATGACCACATAGAAACCATTACAGTGACGTTCTTTACTGAGCCACACCAGTACAGGATGGACTCAGTGTTTAAATAATCCACACAGATTCAGTTGAAACAAACTCACTTTTATCCACTCCAGGAAATAGACCAGCAGTAGCAGTAGTTAAAGTCTTATTCTATTCTATTCTATTCTATTCTATTCTATTCTATTCTAGCAGTAGTAGTACCAGCAACAGTGTTTGAATTTTTTTTCTAAATTCATTCAACAGCCTCTTTTTTTTTTCCATTTTGCAACTGTGCTTTTGTGTAGTTTGTATTTAATCTGTTGTTAAAGGAAAAAGTCAACAACACATCACTGAAACATGTTTAAATTCTTTCGTATGTAAATTAAAAGAAAAAGAAAAGCAGCGCGGACAGAGTGTTAACATTAGGAGACCTTGGAGCAGACCCAAAACTGAGGCTACTGGAGGGATTAAAACCTCCTGGGCTGCACCACAAGCTGATCATGGATAAACAGGAACACTGATGCACGGACTAACAACAGGAAATACTTTTATTGTGATACAGACTACAGGAAATACTTTTATTGTGATAGAAAAAGGGAAATACTTTTATTCACAAACGACAGGAAATACTTTTATTGTGACTCAAACCACAGGAAATACTTTAATTGTCATACAAAAAAAAGAAATACTTTTATTGTGATAGTCTACAAACTACTGTACAGGGAAAACCTTTAGTGTGAAACAAACTACAGGAAAAAAAACCTTTAGTGTGATACAAACTAAAGGGAATTATTTTATTGTGATTCAAACAATAGGAAATGCTTTTATTGTGATACAAACTACAGCAAAAAACTTTTATTGTGACTCAAACTACAGGAAATACTTTAATTGTGATACAAACTCCAGGAAATGCTTTATTTTATTTATTTTTTATTCAAATTTACATATTCTCAAACAGGAACATATATTTCATTAAATTTTTTCAGAAAAACATCATTTTTTTTCATACTAATAGAAATAGAAAAAAAACAAATCCACAAGGCTCCACACAGAATTCCATAAATGTGTACATATTGAAAATAAAATAAATAAATAAAAGGCACAACAGCAAATGAAGGCATCACATTCAGTACTCTGCACAATCAAACAAACCACATTGTTCTGCAGTCTCCATTTATTTTTTTCATTTCCATCTGCCAGTAAACTTAAAGAAACAAAAAGGAATTACTTTTCTTGTGGTACAGGAAGTTCTTTTATTGTGGCGGTCTGCCCTCAGCTGGTCCAGGGGGAGAACTGCAGTGTTGTAACATCCCAACAGTGTTTCTTTAATTTCATTCTCAAAACCTGAACACAATATTCCACAGTAACACTTTATCATAAAAGTTCACGTCTCTGTGCATCGTGTAAATATTCCTGAAGAGGAGTTTCCATAGTTCCGGTTCAGCTGCTGCAGCGCGGGGAGCTTAATGAGTGAAACACAGCAACAGTCAGTGTGGTGGGTCCAGGTCCAAACTGCTGCTGTTGTGATGCTCTCTCTGTAGCTGCTGAGCTAGCAGCACTTTAACCCTCATTTATTCTGCGTCAAACCGCGAGTTCACGGAACAACGGAGCTTAACTTTTACTGAGTTTTACCGCCGAGTTTTATTGTCAGAAACGGACGTGACATCAGTTAATATGACGACGTTCCTCATTAGCATAATCGCGGGTAAGTGTGTGCGTGTGCGTGTGCATGTGGGTGTGCATGTGGGTGTGTGTGTGTGCTGACTGTGCTGCTTCCACAGGTGTGTTTCAGTGTGAGAGGTTTTTTTTTCCAATTGCTAAAACACAATTTTGCAAACTAGTATTCATCAAACTCACACACCCAAACTGCAAATGACCTCATATATCCTGCAGAATGAAGCTCTGCAACCAAAATTATATAGCCTATAACATTACCAAAATCAAACTGTTGCACCAAGCAGCACACACTTCACTCATATTACTGGATTTTTAACTAACCAGCTACAAACTGTTGGGCAGAATGAAAAGCACTCTCATCTCTAGTAGCTTTGCCATGACACTAACATAGTTCAAATTGTAGAGAATTCTTCAGATTGTTCACATGCACAGAAACATTTGCAGATACACACATAGCCTACTGTTGTTGATTTTTTTTCTTTCACCCAACAAGTCAGTGCAACATATGCACAGCAGATATATTTACATTGGAGTGAACAAAAATACACTCACAAAACAGTCAACTGTGTGGAATAGTATGGCTGAAAACATTAGAAATAGTAAAAGCCTGAGTGAGTTTAAAAGGAAGTTGAAACAAGATGGTAACACTTTATTTTAAGGGGTCACTGTTCCTGTGTATCTACCTAATTAATTACAGTGTAATTACCTATGTAACCGTATGTAATAACATTTACTTACATTGTAATTACATAGTGTATTTTGGTGTACTTACAGGTCCTTGTTACACTTGTAATAAGAAATGCTTGTTACAATACTTTGTCAAAGTGGCCACTCTCTTTGGGGAAGGGGTACACCTGCAAGAAAAATGGGTGAAACCACAACCCATGTTGCCTGGGCAAACTTTTCCATCAATCTTCCTCCTGCCTCTTGAGTCTTGGAACATGTATGCTGTTACACAACTTAGTCTATGTAACAGTTGTGTTAATACACCTTTGTTACACTTTGATACTGTGTAATAAGCACATTAAAGTGTACCTGCTGGGATACCTCAGTTCTTACACATTAACTGCAATAACCAGTGTCTTTGATAGTGTACCATGTGTGCTGTTACACAACTTAGTATATGTAATAGTTGTGTTAGTACACACTAGTTACTCTTTGATACATTGGAATAAGCACATTAAAATAAAGTGTACCTGGGTCAGGATACCTCAACTCTTATACACTAACTGTGACAACCAGTGTCTTTGTACTACTGTCTTTGAGGGTAAAAAAAGTTAAAATGTTAAGTTAAAGTTCATGAGTTGATAATTAAGCAGGTTTAAAAAGTATATGTTCTTTTGTTCAAAGAAACCACGTCTGAGTGAGTGGTCTTCTCTTTGGTTCAGAGAAACCGCGTCGAAGTGAGCGCTCGGCTCGTCAAGTCCAGCTATGTTGTGTTTTTTCTGTTGCATGATCACTTCTCATGCTCGGGTGTAAAAGTGAGCACAGACGGCTAAACAGACTGCTAAATAATATTGTTGGATGCTTTTGCCTTGGGGAATGTCTATCTGTGAGTAGAATATGTCAATAGTGTTACATGATTGTGTATTTTTGTAATTAAGACATAATTAGTTATGTTTTCGGTAAATATACCTTGCTAGCTTTCAGTCTATGCTAACTCTTTTCATTTTGTTAATCTAGATGCTAATTGAAGTGTAGCTACCTATTCATGCACTGCTACTGTAAGTACTGTAAGTAAATTGTGTTTCTGTGATCATTTCAGTTTTACGGAGGAGAAAGAGAGGACTCCATTAAAGGAAAAGATCAAGCCTTGTGGTTTTTTGCGGAGTTTCTATACGTTTCGTGACTAATGGCGCATTTCCACTAGCACGGCTCGGCTCGGTACGGTTTGGTTGTGTTTCCATTACAACTGAGTATCACTAGTGCCGCCGTGACGTCATTTACACAGCGCCGAGCAACGCTCTAAACTCTGTAAATATATAACTTTAGCAACATTTGAAACATTTTCAGGCAAGAAAGTAGTCGTTTAGATCCCCAACGTGTTGAAAATCTGACTAAATACCAGCTGTTTACAATTTTGTTTCAACGAAGTCGGCGTTACTAAAGCTAGCCATAGTGAGCAACGCACTTCCGGTTATTTTCACAAAATAAAATACCCGTTGCCTTTTATCATAAGGAAAGCCATTACGATAGAATTGGTGCTTTTACTTTGTAAACAGGAAGTGAACCTACCCTCGCTGTAGCTAGCTTTAAACCGCCGTTTTGACTGCTCTCGTCCCGTTAACGGCATTTAACCGTTCAATATGCCTTACCGGAGAGTCTTGCCAGCTCTGAGATCGGCCTGGTTCATTGTAAAACATTTATTTATTGATGTAAATGTGGTGTTTTCTGTGCGTACAGACCCCAAGGCAGTGCTGCTCTTCTGTCTAACCACAAACAAACTTCTGCTACAGCCACAATTGTTAGATTTCATCAATGAGACCAACATTTAAGAGTTTAACCAGCCGGTGGTAAACCTCTAAAAGCCATCGGGGAAGTTAATTAGCGGTCGTTTTCTCCTCGGGGTGACGGTGGTAGGCTGGCCGGCGGAGCACGTCAGGAGCCGGGCTGCTGCCTCTGTGATGAACCGGTCGCTGCTCGGACCTGGAGCTTCACTTCTCCCAAAAACATCGGGGCAAACTTCTAAACAGCCGTCGTTTGGATAAACTAACCGCACATGGGGATCTAAACAGTAACTTTCTCGCATGAAAAAATATAGAACTTAATAAAGTCACGTAATAACAGAGCCAGTCTCAACATTAGAAATTCTCTGGTAATAACAGGCTTCAGGCTTCAGCAGGAACATTTCTGTTGTCGGTCGTCGCTTCCAGTGACGACACTCATCGGCCAATCAGTGGAAGGCAGTCGGCTGACGTCACGTTTTAGTAACGCTTCGGCTCGCTTGGAACCAGGGCTGAGGTGATACCAAAAGTGTACCTGGTTGCAGGTACTGCGTGCTAGTGGAAACACGCAATAGCGCGCCGAGCCGAGCCGTACCGAGCCG
This sequence comes from Trachurus trachurus, assembly GCF_905171665.1. Classification (NCBI taxonomy): domain Eukaryota; kingdom Metazoa; phylum Chordata; class Actinopteri; order Carangiformes; family Carangidae; genus Trachurus; species Trachurus trachurus. The sequence goes on from NC_139900.1 coordinate 2,244,779, forward strand.
AACCGTGCTAGTGGAAATGCGCCATAACTGTCTAGCTTTGCATCGGCGCACGCACTGCGAGGGCAGTACAGTCTTCTTTTTCCTATGGGCTACATGGTGAGCTTGAACAACAGGGCTATGTGTCAATTTACAGTGAAATTACTCTTTAAGTTACTTGCCTATTTTTCAATTTTTGTTCGATGCAGTTCCATGCAGGCAAATTGCTGCACAGCATAACACAAGTTCGGCAGATGTGGTACTGACAATATTGTTCAAAATGCACAATAAAGGAACACTGAAATGCATTTTTTTGAGTGTGTGGTTTATGCATACAGATTGCTGATGATGTTTTCAGTTCCATATGAACTGAGTTATCCAGCATTGTCTCATTTTCTGAAAAAATGCTATTCTAGTTATTGGTTTATATGTAAAAATACTTGAGTACCAAGGTCAACACCAGTTTAGAGTTTCTGCATGATGTTACATGTAAGTATGTAGCAGGTACACTTTATTTTAATGTGCTTATTCCTATGTATCAAAGAGTAACAAGTGTGTACTAACACAATCATTACATAGACTGTGTTGTGTAACAGCACATGTGGTACACTATCAAAGACACTGATTATTGCAGTTAATGTATAAGAGTTGAGGTATCCCAGCAGGTACACTTTATTTTAATGTGCTTATTCCACTGTATCAAAGAGTAACAAGTGTGTACTAACACAATCGTTACATAGACTAAGTTGTGAAACAGCATAAGTGGTACAAGATCGAAGACACTGGTTATTGCAGTTAATGTGTAAGAACTGTGGTATCCCAGCAGGTACACTTTATTTTAATGTGCTCATTCCACTGTATCAAAGAGTAACAACGGTGTATTAACACAACTGTTACATAGACTAAGTTGTGTAACAGCATAAATGTTCCAAGACTCAAGAGGCAGGAGGAAGATTGATGGAAAAGTTTGTAGTGATCCACTGTATTTTACCTGGCCATAGTCTATTGGAGCTGGGGTAGGTGATTTGCTCCCCAGGTTTTGTTTCATTGTGTATTAGGCTGGGAAGGTTATCAATTATCCTTGTTGTTTGCGCACGGGGACGTGCGGACCTGTAATGAATGAATGAATGTTTTCTTTTGCTGTAAGTTGCGTGCGTAATGCGCACAGGTGCATTAAGTGGAACCGAGGGTTTAAATGGGGAAGTGACGTCGGGAGGAGGGGGAGAGAGAGAGACACAGTCGGCGTTTGGACGGCTGGCGTGGCGGAAATTCCGAAGCGGCACATTGGATTTACTTTTCCTTGTGGATTAACCGGTGGATTGTAAAGGCCCGTTTGGACACCGCACGGCCGGGCCCGTTTTCAGCCAAGCGGGACGAGGGAGAGGATTGGCGTGATCACCTCGGCGGAGCCGCGGCGTCTCTCCCGTGTGGACAGTAGGACAAACAAACTCTCTCTCACTCACCCTCACCACGTGCCAACACACACACACACACACACACCTGCACGAACATTGACTGTGCGCTCGCGCACCCCCCCACACCCACACATACACACCACACGCACACACTCACTCCCACAGCTGGGACTCGGACTTTATGGACAGCGGGAGGGGGGAGGGCTTTCGGGTTTTGTTGATCTGATCTGTGTGTAATTGTTTATTATTGGCCGCCCCACGTTGGGTGCGTTTTGAGTTCAGTGAAATACAGAGACTGAGACTAAGTAGCGACTTTGATCATCGTTTCCTTATTGTTTCCCCGGACGCACCAGTAGCGCAAACCTAGGTCCGCCTGCAGCAGTGAGGCGTTTGTGCCAGTTCCCCTTATCCTTATTAGAAGGGAAATTGTTACAGAGTGGTGGCCCGTACGGGGAACTGGATTGTTTAAATACAGGTTTTGTGGTTATATGTACGTTTGGTGCAAAGGGGATTTATTTTGTTTTCCTTATCTGAATGTGTGATTTACCTGTATTGCTGTGAGCAGTTACTGAGTTCAGCTGTGCTACCTTGTGCATAGTTTTGTTTCTCACCTGTGGTAATAATAACAGGTAATATTGGGGATTAATATTATCATTGATAGGAATTATTACTGTTACTGGTTGAACACTGTAGCATTTTAGTATTCCGCCACTGCTGTCACTTCCACGCATACACACTAATTCACATACAATACAGCCTTACACATACTTCACCTTCATTCCACTGTCGCTCCAGGGGGCAGTATGTCCTTAATAAGCCAGCAGGGGTCCACAGGGAGCAGCGAGGAGCAAGTGGCGGAGGTCCCCCCACTCGAGGAGTTACTTCCTGAACCGGCGCCACCCGCTACCGACGATGCACCCCCTGGCCGCCATGTCACCATCAGGGGGGACAGGAGTGCGGTCTCAGAACTGACAAGTCTGTTGGACTCCCTGTATCTGGAGCCTCAGGCGGAGGACCGTTGTCCTGCAGAGGCTGCAGCGGATGCGGAGGATGCCACCGCGACCGGCCTGGCACAGCTAGTGCAGGAATTGCAGCTGTGTGTGGATGCTCTGGATATAAGACTCAGAGAGGCGGTGGACAGTACCCTTAACCGAGAGGAGGGCCTCAGAACGGCGATCCAGTCGGTGGGGAAGGAGATGAAGGAGTATATTGACTTAAAGCTGCAGGAGCACGACCAGATTGTGGCAGACTGTATGCGGCGGAGGGACAAGCGCTGGGACGAAGAGCTCAGGAGGAGGGTCCAGGACACGGGCCGGTTTCCGTGGAGGCCGACAGGGTTCTCCACCCCTGCGGCCCAGGCCGTCCCAAATCTCCTGGCCCCCGAGGCGGATGCGTCATTCCCTACCATGCAGGCATCAGCAAAGCTCCCGATCCGGCTGGAGTTTCCCCAGTTCGGGGATTCGCGGGATTCGGCCGATGTCACAGACTTCGTGGAGCAGTGTGAAAACTTCCTCACGCTCCGGCCACTAAGTGACGTGGAGCTCCTCGGCACCCTTAATGCAGTTCTGAAGGGGCCTGCTCGGAGCTGGTGGCTGGCGACGCGCCGCAACATACGGAACTGGACGACCTTTAAAAAGGCTTTCCTGGAAGCTTTCCTCCCCACCGACTACCAGTCGGAAATCGAGGAGCAGCTCCGGTCGAACATCCAAGCACCCTCACAGTGTCTACGGGACTTCGCTTACGACCATAGGGCGCTCTGCCTAAAGTGGAGACCCGACATGACTGAGGAAGAGATGGTTCGGCGGATTCTCAGCGCATGCAACCCTAGACTGGCTAGTGGGCTTCGCGGAGTGGTGTCGACAGTGGAGCAACTCGTGAAGGTGGGGTCTCTCATCGAAAAGGACTGGAGTAATTCTAAGGATTACTGGAGCCGGATGCAACAAGGTGGCCACACCGACCGTAATCCCCGGAAAGCAGCCAAGAAATCAGAGCCAGGCTGGGGCCGGGGGCAGGGCGATGTGGCAGCCATGGTGGCGGTCCCCTCTCTCCTGGTGGTGCCGGTAGGGATCCGGGGCTCCCGGGGGGATGCCGTCCTCGACACAGGGAGCACGTACTCATTGATGAGCTTCACCCTGTGGAGGGGTATCAAGCAGGAGAGAGAGACACTCAACCCCAGCGAGATACCAAAGTTCACGATGGCAAATGGACAAGGCTGTAAGGCCAGGGGCAGGACCACCTTACTCCTTTCCCTCCAGGGAACCCATGTCAGCGTGTGCATTCACGTGCTAGACGATGACCAGCTGTGCATGCCTCTGTTACTGGGCCTCGACTTCATGTGTGCGGGCCAGATCGTCCTGAAGCCCCACACCGGTCATTATGTGGTGGCAGGCGGCAGGGAGTTCAGGTTCCTGCGGAAGACCCGGGATGCTCTGCAGTGGGGGCCGGCCGGCGCAGCAGTTCATTTCTATGTGGCGGAGTTGGGGCCAACGGCCGTACCCCTCTTGGAGGATCAGCCGGAGGTGGTCAGACCACTGCTGCAGAAGTGGTCTACGGTTTGGACAGAGGCAAAAGGGTCCACCAGCGTCATCAAGCATAAGATACTGACGACCGATGAACTGCCAGTGAGGAGGAGAGCATACAGAGTGTCCCCACAAAAGCAAGCCGTTATTGAGGAGCAGGTCCAGACGATGCTCAACGACGGAGTGATTGAGCCATCTACATCAGCCTGGGCGTCCCCCGTGGTGTTGGTCCCGAGGAAGGACCAAACTCCCCGCTTTTGTGTGGACTATCGGGGACTTAACGCCAAAACACACCACGACGCGTATCCCATGCCCCTGGTGCATGAGATCCTCGAGTCCCTGGAAGGTGCCCGGTACTTCAGCTCATTAGATCTTAAAAGCGGGTACTGGCAAGTGACCATGGATGAGGACAGCAAACAAAAGACAGCCATGATCACACACATGGGCCTCTTCCAGTTCCGGGTTATGCCATTCGGGTTAAGGAACGCCGGGGCCACCTTCCAGCGGTTGATGGAGAAGGTCCTGGGGGAGCTAAGGGGCAGGATCTGCTTCGTCTATATAGACGACATTATCGTCTTCTCCAGGACCCAGGAGCAACATCTGCAGGACCTGGAGGCGGTGCTCCAGAAGTTGCACCAGGCCAACCTGACTCTCAATGTCAAAAAATGCCACTTGCTCCAAGGTCAACTCACCTTCCTGGGGCACATAGTCACCGGAGAAGGGGTGAAGGTGGACCCGGAGAAAGTCACGGCCATAACAGCATACCCCGTCCCCACAGATCTGAAGAGCCTCCAAAGATTCCTGGGCATGGTAGGGTGGTATCACAAGTTCATACCCAGGCTGGCTGACCTCGTTGCCCCACTTAACAACCTCAAGAAGAAGGGAGTGCCCTGGGAGTGGTCGTCCCAATGTCAGTGTGCTTTCGACCATCTTAAAGTTGTACTGCTCTCGCCGCCTGTCTTAGCTCAGCCGCGACCACACCTGGGATTTCAGGTGCACTGTGACTCCAGTGACATCGGCCTGGGGGTGGTCCTGGCACAGACCGAGGATGGTGAGGAACGAGTCGTAGCCTTTGCCTCTCGGGCTCTCCATGGTGCGGAGCTAAGGTACTCAACCTCGGAGAAGGAATGCCTGGCGGTGGTATGGGCCGTAGAGAAGTGGCGCCACTACCTGGAGGGAGAAACGTTTGATGTGTACACTGACCACAGCGCGTTGGCTTGGGCCTTCAATTGTCCAAAGACATCATCCCGTCTTACAAGATGGACCCTGAGACTACAGGCCTTCACCTTTCGGGTGCACTACAAGAAGGGCTGCTGTAATGTTGTACCGGACGCCCTGTCCCGGGCACCACCGGTAGAGGAGGGCAGCGTTTGTGTGGCGGTCGCTAAGACCTATTGGGCCGATCTCCCCAGTTCCCTCCAGGACATTGCAGCGGCGCAGCTGTCAGACGCCCAATGCCAAGAACTGGAACAGCCTGACAGCCAGCCCAGCCCTGGACGGATACACTTCCAGCGCCAGCAGGGGGTGCTATATCGGGGCGTTCCTTCAAGGCATGGGGGATTCAACTACCAGCTGGTCGTTCCGGCGGCTATGGCGGCGAGGTTCCTCACCTACTTCCATGACAGTCCATTTGGGGGTCACTTGGGGAGAATGAAGACCCTGCTGAAGATCCTGGAGGTGGCCTGGTGGCCCAGCGTGCGTGCAGATGTCTGGAGTCATGTCCGCGGCTGTCACACCTGCCAGCAGTATAAAGGCTCCAACACCAAGCCGGCTGGGCTCCTCCAGACCCCAGACGTCACCGCGCCGGGGGAGATGATAGGGGTGGACTTTATGGGCCCTTTCCCTTTCAGCAGAGCCCGGAATTCGGTGCTGATGGTGGTAGTGGACTATTACACCAAGTGGGTCGAGCTCTTCGCGCTACGGGACGCTAAGACACCCAAGGTCTGCCAGATTCTCCGGAATGACATTTTCACCCGCTGGGGGGTCCCCACCTATCTGGTGTCGGACCGAGGTCCGCAGTTCACCAGCCGACTGTTGTCGGGTTTGTGTGACGCATGGGGGGTGACTCAGAAACTCACAACAGCCTACCATCCTCAGACCAACCTCACGGAAAGGGTCAATCGGACGCTGAAGACGATGATCGCCTCATACGTGGGGGACCACCATCAGGATTGGGACCGGTGGCTGCCAGAGTTTCGGTTGGCTATCAACACGGCAGTGCACGAGACCACGGGCGTGACCCCTGCTGTGTTAGCCCTGGGACGCAGCCTTAAAGGGCCCCTGGAGCGGCTGGTACACAATGCACCTGCACCCCACACACCTGCATACCATACACTACACTCACATACATGCTTGTTGAGAGAGGTGGAAAGACATGTCGGTAAGGCCAAAGCCAGACAAGCCAGGTACTACAATGCTCGGCGCAAAGAGGTACACTTTGCTGCCGGGGACCTGGTCTGGGTTAGGTCACATCCACTGTCTAAAGCCTCCGCCAAGTTCTCTGCCAAGCTGGCACCCCGCTGGGTCGGACCCGTCAGGGTAGAGAAAAGGCTGGGTCCTGTAAACTACCGTGTGAAATGGGTAACTGATAAAGATAAGGTGGACACCATAAATGTTGTTGACATGAAGCCCTACTATGGCCCTGGTAAGCCGCTGGCTGGGGGGGGGGGGGATGTAGTGATCCACTGTATTTTACCTGGCCATAGTCTATTGGAGCTGGGGTAGGTGATTTGCTCCCCAGGTTTTGTTTCATTGTGTATTAGGCTGGGAAGGTTATCAATTATCCTTGTTGTTTGCGCACGGGGACGTGCGGACCTGTAATGAATGAATGAATGTTTTCTTTTGCTGTAAGTTGCGTGCGTAATGCGCACAGGTGCATTAAGTGGAACCGAGGGTTTAAATGGGGAAGTGACGTCGGGAGGAGGGGGAGAGAGAGAGACACAGTCGGCGTTTGGACGGCTGGCGTGGCGGAAATTCCGAAGCGGCACATTGGATTTACTTTTCCTTGTGGATTAACCGGTGGATTGTAAAGGCCCGTTTGGACACCGCACGGCCGGGCCCGTTTTCAGCCAAGCGGGACGAGGGAGAGGATTGGCGTGATCACCTCGGCGGAGCCGCGGCGTCTCTCCCGTGTGGACAGTAGGACAAACAAACTCTCTCTCACTCACCCTCACCACGTGCCAACACACACACACACACACACACCTGCACGAACATTGACTGTGCGCTCGCGCACCCCCCCACACCCACACATACACGCCGGCACGGACAGTGACTGGGCGCTCGCGCCCCACACACACACACATACACACCACACGCACACACTCACTCCCACAGCTGGGACTCGGACTTTATGGACAGCGGGAGGGGGGAGGGCTTTCGGGTTTTGTTGATCTGATCTGTGTGTAATTGTTTATTATTGGCCGCCCCACGTTGGGTGCGTTTTGAGTTCAGTGAAATACAGAGACTGAGACTAAGTAGCGACTTTGATCATCGTTTCCTTATTGTTTCCCCGGACGCACCAGTAGCGCAAACCTAGGTCCGCCTGCAGCAGTGAGGCGTTTGTGCCAGTTCCCCTTATCCTTATTAGAAGGGAAATTGTTACAAGTTTTCCTAGGCAACATGGGCTGTGGTTTTGTAACCCACCTCAAAAATGGTGGTTTTTGGTGTATTCCTCTTAAACAGATTATTAATATGACATAAAGTATAGTGATATGTTATAGAAAAAGTCACGAGTAATATAAAGTGTTGAGTTCCCTGTTTCATTGAATTATCAGGCACAAATAGCCCAGGTTGAGTCCTGTTTTGTCTGTTCTTTTATCCACTTTGCAGCAGTTGCCAGGTGCTTTACATAATGGCCCATAGGTGGCGCCCGTATCATGCAGCTTTGTTGCGGTTTTGTTGTTTTTTTTTCTTCTGTGCTTGTTGCTGCTAAGTTAGAGGAAGTACACAGCTTGTACTCTGGGAAAAAAAGAGACAGAAAAGTATTATTCTACACCTGGGACCGGTATCAGAAGTGTCTAAATAATTATTCTTTTGGAAATAGGTAAGCTTGTGCTTTGTGAACTCACTGTTATTTTTTTCATGTGTTTACATCCGAAGTTTACGAGTCTCAGAAGGTTAACATTGGTGCTATTGCTAACTCGTGCTAATCGGTTCAGTATAAATGTTGAAATGTATTGTTGCAAGGCAAATTATAGGATTAATGTTAATGTTCTACCATGTGTAGTTTCACATTTAGTTGAGTGTGAATGTGCATTTACGTGAGGTATTAAGTGTAATATACAGAGGTGGGTAGAGTAGCCAAAAATTGTACTCAAGTAAGAGTATAGTTACTTTAGAATAATATTACTCAAGTAAAAGTAAAAAGTAGCCATTCAAATATTTACTTGAGTAAGAGTAGAAAGTACTTGGTGAAAAAGCTACTCAAGTACTGAGTAACTGCTGAGTAACCTCTGATTTGTTCGTTTAATGATCAGTGCGTAAATGTTGGCCTAATAAAATACACAAAAATATAATAGCAATTAAAAAATCCAGATATTGCCAAAGAACAACATTTAACAACTAAGACAAAAGCCTAAATGACATTTTTTACAAAGTAACATAAATGAAGACAAAATTCAGCCACAATAATTTACATAGGCCTATCTATGAAAGATCTATGAACTGTCCATAAGCTCTTTGTGTGGGTGTGGTGTCTGATGTGTGTCTATCTGTGACTGTGTGTGTGTGTGGGGGGGGGGGGTCCTATGATTGGTTTCTAGTGAAACCAAAGTCACATGACCACACCCCCGAAACTGGGGGGGTGGTCATGTGACTAGGAGTCACATGTCTCCAGGTGTGTATGGGGTTTAAACTTCCTGGGGAGGAAGAAGAATAAGATGACCTGGATGACTGAGAACCTTCACCAAAGACGGTTTATATTGAATATCTTTGCCTTCACGGACATTATCCACGACATACCAGGGCTGACGTCATCCTAATCATTTACTAGCCGCGGTTTCTCAAATTTGAGGCGGAGTGGCCGTCCTGTTTACCGCGGAGATTTTGCGTGAGGTCATGTGACTCCCTGGCTCTGTCTGATTGGTTACACGGAGGCAAACGTCGCGAGTGGCTACATCTGATTGGTGAAACGCAGTCATGTGACAGAGGCTCGGAAGTATCTGCATTAAAACCTCTATGATTAAAACATAAACAAACAGATCGCACATTGGATCAATAAGAAAAAGTAGCGAGTAGCGACCGTAATGAAGCTCAATGTAACGGAGTAAAAGTACCGCTTCTTCTGAAGAAATGTACTCAAGTAAAAGTAACAAGTATGCTGCATTGAAACTACTCTTAAAAGTACAATTTATCCAAAAAGTTACTCAAGTAAATGTAACGGAGTAAATGTAGCGCGTTACTACCCACCTCTGGTAATATATCGGCGGCTGTATAGTCGTGTTGTTTTTTTGTTTTTTTCTTCTGTGCTTGCTGCTGCGAAGTTAGAGGAAGCACATAGCTTGTACTCTGGGAAAAAAGAGACAGAAAAGTATTATTCTACACCTGGGACCGTATCAGAAGTGTCTAAATAATTATTCTTTTGGAAATAGTCTGGTGTGTTTCGTGCACCGCGGTGTGAGTGACCGGGAAGCGGAGAAGTAGTCCGCTGCCAGCTTGCTGCAGAGGAGCCAGGAAGGAGGGAGTGCGATCGGTGGACATCGGACTGGGCTCGAGACTCGAGTCAGGACTTCATCTCGGCTCCGCTTGTGCTGGTGCTGGTGCTGGTGGGCATTCGGCCACCTCGTGGGAGCGACAGAGACTGCGAATAAACATTTGGTTCAGAGGTACCGGGGGTTGTGCACAACCAGACAATCTTACAGCTGCAGCTAGATTTATTTTACTGGCCAGAGTGTTTTATTTTATTTTATTTTTTTATTTTGGGGAATTTGAAAGAAACAAATGTGAAGTTGTGAATTGAAAGAAAAAGGTGAACTGTGAAATAATAATTGAAAAGAAAGAAACTGAGTGTGTGTGTGTGTGAAGTAATTTTCTTACAGCCAAGATTTATTGTGTCAGTCATTGCATTCAAATAACATAATCTTACCCTCGAACCAGGGCATCCCTTAGGTGTGATGACCCCTAGACCTTGAGATAAATTTACAGTTTCATTGTCCTGGTTACAGTTTCACCCATTTTTCTTGCAGGTGTACCCCTTCCCCAAAGAGAGTGGCCACTTTGACAAAGTATTGTAACAAGCATTTCTTATTACAAGTGTAACAAGGACCTGTAAGTACACCAAAATACACTATGTAATTACAATGTAAGTAAATGTTATTACATACGGTTACATAGGTAATTACACTGTAATTAATTAGGTAGATACACAGGAACACGGACCCCTTAAAATAAAGTGTTACCAAATTTGGACTCCTGCTCACTCACATGGAGACTTTTTCCAAGTTGAGGTCCCATGGCGACGTTACTTCGTACTTCTGCTTCAGCACTCTATGTGAAAAAAACTTTTGCACATGTGAAGTTCCACATGTTGTTAATGATAGTGAAAGATGCTGGTGGTGTGTCACATGACTGATGTCAGGTGAGGACAGGTGGGGCCATCACTGAACACCACTGTCATGGAGATGTGGAGGAGAGTCCAACTTCACACTCAGAGTCATTTTACTGTGAGATTCCACCACTCTCTCTTTCACCACCGTCCTGTCCTGTAGAGAAGAAGAAGGAGAAGGTTTAGGGGTGTGTGTGTGTGTGTGTGTGTTAATAAGGACAGAAATAAAGCAATGGTTCCTAATGTTACGGGTGAAACTTCCTGTACCTGAGGGACGAGAGCTTCTGATTGGCTGTTGAGATTTGATAGAGAAACTTGTGTAGTGGCTATTTGTCTACTTTGTTGATTGTCAAAAAAAACCTCAAAACTCGAAAATATATAAACTATAATAAACTTAATCAAATCAAATAGCCACTGAGACACCCAGGGAGTGATTTACACAGGATAAAAACAACTCAAATATTAAATATCATAAACAAACTAAAAAGTGTATTCCCCAAACCAAATCCCTAAAAATAACTAAATAATAAGTGAGTTAAGTATTACAAATTATAAAACGGAAAGGTGAAATCCGGCGATCTGATTGGCTGTTAACCGTGGTATAATGAGCATATACCACGGCTACTATTCTAAAGCCTTATCACAGCGTAGGCTATCACTCCGCCTCAGGCACGTATGACTGGTATGAATGGAAGTTGTTGTCATGTATCTATGACAACGGACTGTTGCAGTCCGTAGTAAAAGACAGTCTGTGTTTTTACAATGTTAAAAAACGGACTAAAGTAGTTGAATTCACATGTTTTTTTTTTTTTTTTGAACCGTCTGTTTATTGAGTTTTACATATTACAAAAACAATAGTGTTCTGATTACAGATCTAAATACAATATACCCCAGAACAGATACCACCCCCCCACCCCCCCGGCACCCAGCCCCAACAGATGGACATGCATAGGTAAAAGTAAATTAAGGACAAACGAAAGAAAAAAATAATAATAATAATAATAATGATGATGATAGAGGAAGAGAAAAGGTAGGTAAATAAATAAGCAAATGAATAAATTAATGTATGAATAGATAAAAATAAATAAGTAATAACAGTTGTAATACTCAAAATAAATAAATAAATAAATAGACTAATAAGATCAATAGGGAAACATAGATATGAGTTGGCAGGTAGTAGGAAATATAAATCAATTAAAAATAATTAAATAAGTTAGTAATAATAAAGAATATATAATAACAATACAAAAAAATATATACACATACACACACATACCCATATATATATAAAAAGTGAATTAGTAAAAAATAATAATTAAAGAAAAAAAAAAAAAAAAAAAAAAAGTGAAGGGAAAAAAACAAAAACACAGGCTCAGCATTGCAGTACTCAGTTCACAGTGATCGGACATCTTGTGCTATTAACATAAGACAGAAAGGGATTCCAGGTCTTCTCAAATAAGACATCCTTTCCAATCAGAGTCAGTCTAATTTTTTCTAATTTAAGAAAATAAAGCACTTCCTTAACCCAATGTGTATAGGTAGGTGGGACTGGGGATTTCCATTTTAGCAATATCAACCTCCTGGCCAGCAGAGTTGTGAATGCTATTAAATCCTTTTTAGCTGGGGAAAGAGTAGGAGGGAAAGGCCATACACCAAATAGGGCAGTTAAGGCATTGGGAGTCACATCCCTTTCAGTTATTTTGGATAAAGTACTAAAGATTTCAGACCAAAATCTAGTCAGAGAAGAGCAGCTCCAAAACATGTGAGAGTAATTTGCTGTGGCTTGTTGGCATCGATCACATAGTGGAGACACTGTATCGAACATTTTTGCGAGCCGGGCTTTAGTGTAGTGGGCTCGATGAAGGATTCGACATTGCATAAAGCTGTGACCAGCACATATTGAAGACTTATGTACTCTGCGCAAAATCTCTTCCCAAACATCATCAACAATCACCTCTCCCAAATCTGTCTCCCAAACTGTTTTAAGTACAACAGAAGAGCCTGGACAAAGACTATAAATATTTGAATAAATAGAGGAGATTGCCCCCTTTAAAGAAGAGAGAGGCTTCAGAAAAGTCTCAAAGTCTGAAGACTTGGGAAGAGTGGGGAATCCTGGGAATGAGCCACGGACAAAATTTCGGACTTGGAGGTATCTAAAAAAATGTTCTTTAGGAAGCAAAAATTTATTTACCAATTGTTGAAAAGAAGCAAAAATAGAATTAACATACAGGTCTCTAATAGTTTTTATGCCCAGCCTAGCCCATATAGAGAAGGTGCTATCCAATAACGATGGGGGAAAAATAGGATTTGCTGCAAGTGGAGCCTCAGTTGAAAGAGTTTGAAGGCCAAAATGACGTCTAAACTGAGTCCATATTTTAATGCTGGAGGCAACTATCACATTCTTAGTGTGACCAGAAGTAGAAAAAGACAAGGGCGAATACAGTAACGCTTTCAATGACGCCGGCTGAACTGAATTTGCTTCCAAAATCAACCATGATGGGGGGACCTCAACATCTCCATACTTAACCCAATAGTTCAGATTTCTAATGTTTGTTGCCCAATAATAGTAAAGGAGGTTTGGTAACACCATTCCGCCCAAAGCTTTTGGCCTCTGTAAAACTTGTAGACGCAACCTAGGAGTTTTCTTGTTCCAAATAAAATCTAAAATAAGACTGTCTACTTTACGGAAAAAGGAAAGAGGAAGGAAGATAGGAATGCATTGGAATAAATATAAAAAGCGCGGGAAGATGTTCATTTTAATTGCATTGATTCTGGCAGCTATGGAGAGATTTAGTAGGGACCATCGCTCAAAATCTTGTTTAATTTTTGTGAGCAGAGAAAGGAAATTTTCCTTATAGAGATTAACCAATGTTTTGGCAACATAAACTCCAAGATAAACAAAGCCAGCGTCCGCTACCTTAAATGGTAAATTTTGAAGCTGAAGTGAATTATCGTTTACCTCTCCATTAACAGTAAGCATTTCACTTTTACTAAGATTAAGTTTATATCCAGAGAATCTACTAAATTTGTCTAGGACTGAAAGGGCTGCAGGAATAGAACGTGACAGATTAGACAAAAGCAACAGAAGATCATCCGCATACAGCGCCACCTTCAGCTCTACACCATTTCTGGTTATACCACATATATCAGGATGAGACCGCAAAGCAATTGACAGAGGCTCCATCACAATAGCAAATAAGAGCGGACTCAACGGGCAACCCTGTCTTGTAGAACGATGTAAGCGAAAGTATTCCGAATTTGTGCCATTTGTCCTGACCATGGCCTGAGGAGAAGCATATAATAATCTAACCCATGAAACAAATTTTTCCCCAAAACCAAATTTCCCCAAAATAAAAAAAAGATAATCCCACTCTACTCTGTCAAATGCCTTCTCGGCGTCCAGAGCTACCAGAGCTTCTGGGAGAGCATTTGAAGGAGGATTATAGACCACATTAAACACCCTTCTAAGATTAAAAAAGGAGTGTCTATTACGTATAAACCCAGTTTGGTCCAAAGATATAATTGAAGGTAAGACAACTTCTAAGCGTCGGGCTAATAACTTGGACAATAATTTGAAATCGACATTCAGTAAACTAATGGGTCGATATGAACCACATGAAAGTGGGTCTTTACCTTTCTTTAGAAGCAGAGAAATGCAAGCCTGATTTAGGGTGTGGGGAAGTGTGCCTGAATTATAAGACTCAGTGAACATATCTAACAGGTGTGGGGCCAGTTGTTTCCAGAATGTTTTATAAAACTCGGCTGGAAAGCCATCTGGGCCTGGACTTTTACCACTTTGTAATGATTTAACTGCCGCCTCAAGTTCAACTGCTGTGATAGGACGTTCCAGTTCCTCAGCTGCAACTCGATCCAGATTGGGAGTGTTAAACCTATCAAAGAAGGAGATCATATCCGCAGAAGTATTAGGACAATCAGATGAATATAGTAATTTGTAGAATTCCATAAAGGTTTTATTGATTTCCAAAGGGTCAGATGTTACACCCGAGCCAGTCTCAATTTGAGGAATTAACTGAGATGCAGAAATTTGACGTAGTCGATGGGCCAAGAGTTTACTCGTCTTGTCACCCTGTTCATAAAATTTGGATCTTGATTGTAATAAAAGTTCAGTAGTATGCTGCGACATGATAAGATCATATTCAGCTTGTAAAGTCATCCGCTCCTTATAAGTATCTTGTAGTTTTGAGACTGCATATAAAGAATCTAAGAGTGCGATGCGTTGAGAAAGCTTGGCTAACTTCTCTTTTCTAGATTTTCTCTGATGAGCCTTATAAGAAATTATCTCCCCTCTGATAAAAGCTTTCATTGTTTCCCACAACCCTGAGGCTGTTACTTCTGGAGTTTTGTTGACCTGAAAAAAGAAATCCAACTGCTCTGCAACAAATTTAATAAAGTCTGTATCTAAGAGCAAATGTGTATCTAGGCGCCATGGTGGTCTTGTATTAACAAACTTCTGAAAATAAACATTCATAGAAATGGAGGCATGGTCCGAAACCACGATTGAATCGTATTTGCAGCCGGAAATGGAGGATAACAACTTGTTATTCACTAAAAAAAAATCAATTCGTGTATAGGTACGGTGAATGTGAGAGAAAAAAGAGTATTCCCTTCTATCCGGATTGAAAAAACGCCAAGGGTCAACAACATTAAACTCTTTCATAAAGGCTTGAATCACTTTGGTCGACTTGGACTGAGTAGCTGAGGTTGGGGAAGAACGATCTAAGGATGGATTCATCCAGCAGTTAAAGTCTCCACCTAAAATTAAATCATACATGGACAAGTCAGGTAGCATTGAGAAAACCCGTCTAAAAAAAGACTCATCATCCCAGTTGGGGGCGTAAACATTAGCAAGAGTCACTTTTACATCAAAAATGTGTCCTATGACAGCTATAAACCTGCCATCAGAATCAGAGATCGTTTTAACATGAACAAAAGGAATATCTCTATGTAAAAGAATAGCAACGCCTCTTGATCTACTGGAAAATGAGGAATGATATATTTTCCCGACCCAACTCTTCTTCAGTCTAACACTATCTATCTCTTTTAAATGGGTTTCCTGCAAGTATATGATATGAGCATCCAGGTGGCGCAAGTAGTGCAGCACCTTACTACGCTTAATTGGATTATTTAGACCCTTACAGTTTAAACTTACAAATCTAACATCTCCACCCACACTGGATAGTGTTCTTTTAACCTGGGCCATTAAAGGACAAAGAATTCACTATGTAAAAAGAAAAAAGGAGAAAAACAAAACAAACACACAAAAAAAAAAAAAAAAAAAAACCCTCTCAATACATCTGGAAAAGTAGCGTAGGTGCCAGTCATTACCCCGAAAAAACACGAACAACCCCCCCAGATTCGAACAAACCTCCTCACTTAGCAGAAGCATCCAAACAGTGATGCGTGCTACTTCACCCCACATTGAAATAAAACCTGTCGTTATCTGCAGCTTAACCGTGCTACTAAACGACCTCAGGGAGTGTGGATATGTGCTGTCCCAAAATAAAAATAAAATAAAAAGGTGCCATGTATTATAATGAAGAAAAGAAAAGAAAAGAAAAAGAAAAACTGATTCAAAAGCACTGCATCAGTCAAAAACATCCTCATAAATAGAGACTGACAGAGAGAAATATGACAATAGAAATAAAAATGAGCACCAATGTACTCTATAAGTGGAGCAATAAAAATTTACAGACAGTTCACCATACTATAGTCAGTCCCTGGATAAGATAACAGCAGCATAGATGCTAAATATGCAGCCTACTGCCGCAGAAATACAAACCGAGCCAACAAGCGCTGGAGGATTTCAGAGTCAGTCACTCTCCGGGCCGGGATTCTTCTTGAGTCTCTTGTTGACGAACTCCATGGCCTGGTTCGGGTCTTCAAATCTGTAGGTCTGGCCGTCGGACATGGTGATGTGTAGAGTAGCCGGGTACCGGAGGCCGAATTTGACGTTAGCACAGGCATGGAGCTCCCTCTTCACCTGGACAAAAGCCGCCCTCCGCTTGGCCACAGTCGGTGTAAAGTCCGGGAAGATGTGCACCCGTTTCCCGTTGTGTAGCAGGGGGGAGCTCTGTCCAGCGCGGCGTAGAATAGCGTTCCTCGTTTGAAATTGTGTCACCCTGATGACCATCGGGCGAGGTGGTTCTCCCTCCTTTGGTTTAGCACGCAAAGTGCGGTGGGCCCTGTCGAGCCCGGGCAACCCGTCGAGTCCCAACAAGTCCATTAAAAGTTTGGCAGTAAACTGTGTAGGTTGAGGACCCTCGGTTCCCTCAGGCAAACCCACTAGCCGAATGTTGTGCCATCTTGAGCGTGCCTCCAGTTCTTCACATTTCTTGCCCAGAGACTCCACCGTAGCAGATAGCTTGGTGATATTCACCTGCATGCTAGTTAGCTGGTCTGAGTGCTCGTTAGCGCAGCGCTCCAGGTCATTAATAGTTCCACTTTGCAGGGAGACTTTTTCTTGCAGTGGTTTAAGAGCAGTCGCCACCTCCTTCGTAACTAGCTCTGATATGATTGACTCGAATTTTGTCACAATTTCAGTTTGTTGGTCGTCCATCATTACCTTGATGCTGCGTAGCATCTCTTCATTAGCACTCGGCCTCTCAGGTAATTCGGGCTCCTGTTGCGGCCTGTTTCGCAGACTCATCGGTAGACTCATTTTTCACCCGGCCGCTCGACAAAAATGCAGGTTTGGCTCTCAAGATGCAGGGCTCCTAAAAACCACTTGGTCACCTCGAAGTTGCGGACAGTGGACAAGCTTAAAATGATATTAAAACTATATTATAATCACATTCCCGAGGAGCGACCGAAAAACACGTCCTACATCGTTCGCGTCTTGACCACGCCTCCTTGAATTCACATGTTTAAGGTGAACTTTGACCTCCGGGGAGGGTTAACAACGGTAGAGGGGACTGAGCAGTGACTTTCACCTGAAAAAAAGTGGAGGAAAAGACGAGATGCAGAGCTACTTGGAGCTAACGTCTGGAGAGGTGGGACTATTTTTTCCACAGTGAGGCTATTTTATTGGATAATATGTATTTCTGGTTGAATAAAACTACATGAAATGGTAACACTTTACACTAAGGTACACAAAATTAGAGTAGTTAATGAGTAACTAATGAAGAACTAATGAGGAACTAATGAGTAGTTAGTGAGGAACTAAGCTACACAAAATTACAGTAGTTACTGAGGAACTAAGCTACACAAAATTACAGTAGTTACTGAGGAACTACTGATTAATTAACTATTAGTTAATGGTCAGTTCTTCAGGAACCCCTGATCAAATTTCAGAGGAGTAGTTACTGAGGAACTAATGAGTAGTTAGTTAGGGAAATTAGATACACAAAATTACAGTAGTTACTGAGGAACTAATGATTAACTAACTATTAGTTAATGGTCAGTTCTTCAGGAACCCCTGATCAAATTTCCGAGGAGTAGTTAATGAGGAACTAATGAGGAACTATTAATGATCAGTTCTTCATTAACTCATGATATAATTTCATAGAAAGTTAATCACAACTTGATGATTAGCGAACTAGTTACTTCATCAGTACAGAATCATTACTCAATAAAATGTCCAGTAGTTAACCTTTATGACCTAAAGTGACACATAATGAGTGGTTTTTCATTTCTTCATCTTCATCTTTACATTAGTAGTTCCTTAAAAAAATCACAGACGGCAGGATTCTTTAGAAGATTTTATTCATTAATTTCAGACCACATACACATCAATATGACCATCCATTTTGCCTTTGAAATAAATATGATAGTTTGTCACATGTTTGGTAGGCTAAATGAATGTATCATGGGGCTGTGTAGTACTGTATACTGATCACACCGTGGTTCACAGTAAAGTTGTTTGAGGTGCACAAAATTTAGAGTAGTTATTTACTATGAAACAAATTTGGAATGAATGAGGAACTCACTATTAGTTAATGGTGAGTTATTCAGTAACTCCTAATCAAATTACTGAGGAACTAACTATTACTTAATCATTAGTTACCCTTTTTGTGTACCTTAAGGTAAAGTGAGACATCAAATTGAGTAGGTAATGAGTACTGAATCATTACTTAGTCATTAGTTACCCTTTTTGTGTACCTTATAGTAAAGTGAGAAATCAAATTGAGTAGGTAATGAGTACTGAATCATTAGTTACCCTTTTTGTGTACCTTATAGTAAAGTGAGACATCAAAAGGACTAGGTAATGAGTACTGAATCATTAGTTACCCATTTTGTGTACCTTATAGTAAAGTGAGACATCAAAAGGACTAGGTAATGAGTACTAAATCATTACTGAATCATTAGTTACTCTTTTTGTGTACCTTATAGTAAAGTGAGACATCAAAATGAGTAGGTAATAAGTACTGAATCATTACTGAATCATTAGTTACTATTTTTGTGTAAGGTACACAAACATTACAGTAGTTACTGATGAACTAATGAGGAACCAAAATAATCATTTGCCTCCATGTGCACCAAAATGACATAGAATGTAAAACGACAACAAAAACCTTTGTAACTTACTTGCTTAAAAAAAGTCATGTCTTTTATTTTGGAAACAAGATCTTCAATTCCGGTGGCTCACCTGTGCAGCTTTACTGTGAGGAGCAGTGAATTCATTTGACGACGATGAGAGAAGTAATGGACAGAGCAAGGAAGAGCAGAAGCTCCCATCTCAACTATATCAGAGACGTTCTATATCTCGAGGATGAGGATGTGACTGTACAGTATAAGTACATTTTAATGGTATCTCTCTCTTTTTTTTTATATATATATATACAAATTCGGTAAGATTGCTCCTCAAATTTACTGTAAGATAACTTTGTCCAAAGTGAATTTAGCCCTCTAAAACCGACCGTAGTTTGGTTAACCGAACGTTACATTGATGCTACGCTTGCACATGTTTTACAAAACATTAAATAACTTATGAACCGTTTATGATAGAGACGAGCTGTGAACAGCATCTGAATCGGGGGGGTTATCCGCTTTCCGAGGGTCCTTGAATGGTGCCTCTACGACAACACGTGACACTGGAAGAGAAGCTAAACCGAGCATAGCATTGATGCTGAGGTTGCACATTTTTGTCAATATTTAATAACTTATGAACCGTATATGATAGAGACGAGTTGTGAACAGCATCTGAATCACTGGATTTTTTGAATGGTGCCTCTATGACAACAAGGGACGATATGCGTCATGTAACCACATGGTAAGGGAACAGAGCTAAACCGAGCTAGCATCAATGCAACACTTGAGCATACTTTCATAGAGGCACCATTGAAGGACCCTCGGAAAGCAAAGAATCCCGCGATTCAGATGCAGTTAACAGGTTATTTAATGTTTTGTACAACGTGTGCAAGTGTAGCATCAATGCTACATTCTGTTAACCGACCATAGCATCGATGCTATGCTAGGTCACTTTGGAGAAAGTTAGCATAGTAAAATTTGAGGAGTCATCTTACACATCTTCCAAAAAAAAAAAAAAAAGACAGATACCATTAAAATATCACTGTACGGTCACACCCTCATCCTCGAGATATCGTCGAAATGGGATTTTCCTTCTTTTGCTTTTCCCTGCATGGTCCATTGCTTCTCTTGTGGCATGGTCAATTGCTTCTCTTGTGCCAAGTGAATTCACTGCTCCTCACAGTAAAGATGCACAGGAAATGATGATCTCGTTTCCAAAATAAAAGACAAATGACACTTTGTAAATGACCTTTATGATAAGAACATTACTTCATTTGTTGTTTTTATGTTTATTTATTTAGTTTCTGAACATTAGTCAAGGTCAGGGCTTTATTTCTTATATATTAAGCCGACGTTATATTCAGTGCTTTTATTTTGAAAGCGTCTCGCCGAATAAACTTCCGGTGCTACGGATTTTACCGAGAATGATTTTACCGGCAGTGCCAGTGTGTCTGCAAGGCCAGAGTGTCTTCAATGCTAAAAGTGTGCCTAACTTACATGAAACGCCCTAGCACCTGGCTAATAAGGGGCACAAGGTTTGTTTTTGTTACCTTTTCATGTTATATTTATGTCCGGCTCGAGTTTGGTCGCCGTTGATAGTCTCATGTATGTATGGAACATGTTGTGGTTAGCGGTAGCTATTAGCATTGGCCAGCTCGGCTTAGTTAGCTTAGCTTAGCTCCATCTCACTTCAATACATTGAAGTGAGATAAAGCTAAGCTAACTCGTTGATTGTTTTATTAATGCAACAGGACTGTTTTGTCTGTTTGATGTGAGGTCTGGTAAGGTTAAAAACAGTTTATTGGATTAAAAACAAACGGTTAAAAATATTTATTTCATGGTAATACAGCACTCCATTTGGATATTGTCTTTTGATTAAATAGATAAAAAGGGAGTCAACTTACATTGAGCATGTTTTTATTTCCTTTACCCTGTTTTTAACATTTTTAACTCTTCCTTCTACCCTGTTTTTAACTCTACTTTCCCTACCTTGTTTTAACAATTGTAGCACTTTGAGATCGTGCCGATGAAAAGTGCATTACAAATTAAATTTATTATTATTATTATTATTATGATTGTTTATGTGATAAAAGCAGTTAAAAATAATTTCATTTATGTAAAAGGAAAGGTAACTGTATTTTATTTTCTTCTCATAGCTCTTACGGTGTGTCTGCAACTGAATACGGTCCATGGAATGAAGGAATGTGAACCATCAGTTTCATCATTTGTGACCATCATTTAGCTGGGGACGCTACACACTTGTTATTTTTTATTAGGCTATTATTAAAACAAGAAAGCTACAAAGGTTTTTCTTTTCTTTTCTTTCTCTTTTTATTATTATTATTTTTTTACATTCTATCATATTTTCTTGTGTGTGGACATAAAAAAAATGTTATTTTGGTGTACCTGTGCAGGTAAAATCTTATTTTGGTGCCCGTGAAGACAAAAGTTATTTTGGTGCACATAGAGGCAAATGATTATTTTGGTTCTTCATTAGTTCATCAGTAACTACTGTAATGTTTGTGTACCTTACACAAAAATAGTAACTAATGACTAGGTAATGATTCAGTACTTATTACCTACTCATATTGATGTCTCACTTTACTATAAGGTACACAAAAAGAGTAACTAATGATTCAGTAATGATTCAGTACTCATTACCTAGTCATTTTGATGTCTCACTTTACTATAAGGTACACAAAATAGGTAACTAATGATTCAGTACTCATTACCTAGTCCTTTTGATGTCTCACTTTACTATAAGGTACACAAAAAGGGTAACTAATGATTCAGTACTCATTACCTACTCAATTTGATTTCTCACTTTACTATAAGGTACACAAAAAGGGTAACTAATGACTAAGTAATGATTCAGTACTCATTACCTACTCATTTTGATGTCTCACTTTACCTTAAGGTACACAAAAAGGGTAACTAATGATTAAGTAATAGTTAGTTCCTCAGTAATTTGATTAGGAGTTACTGAATAACTCACCATTAACTAATAGTGAGTTCCTCATTCATTCCAAATTTGTTTCATAGTAAATAACTACTCTAAATTTTGTGCACCTCAAACAACTTTACTGTGAACCATGGTGTGATCAGTATACAGTACTACACAGCCCCATGATACATTCATTTAGCCTACCAAACATGTGACAAACTATCATATTTATTTCAAAGGCAACATGGATGGTCATATTGATGTGTATGTGGTCTGAAATTAATGAATAAAATCTTCTAAAGAATCCTGCTGTCTGTGATTTTTTAAGGAACTACTAATGTAAAGATGAAGATGAAGAAATGAAAAACCACTCATGTGTCACTTTAGGTCATAAAGGTTAACTACTGGACATGTTATTGAGTAATGATTCTGTACTGATGAAGTAACTAGTTCACTAATCATCAAGTTGTGATTAACTTTCTATGAAATTTGATCATGAGTTAATGAAGAACTGATCATTAATAGTTCCTCATTAGTTCCTCATTAACTACTCCTCTGAAATTTGATCAGGGGTTCCTGAAGAACTGACCATTAACTAATAGTTAGTTAATCATTAGTTCCTCAGTAACTACTCTAATTTTGTGTATCTCAGTTCCCTAACTAACTACGCATTAGTTCCTCATTAACTACTCCTCTGAAATTTGATCAGGGGTTCCTGAAGAACTGACCATTAACTAATAGTTAATTAATCAGTAGTTCCTCAGTAACTATTGTAATTTTGTGTACCTTAGTTCCTCAGTAACTACTGAATTTTGTGTAGCTCAATTCCTCACTAACTACTCATTAGTTCCTCATTAGTTCTTCATTAGTTACTTATTAACTACTCTAATTTTGTGTACCTTAGTGTAAAGTGTTACCCATGAAATTGATTGAGTATCCCTCTTTCAAATTGTCATTATTGGTAACCGTTTTATAAAGGCAATATATCACTCCAGTCCGTGGTCTATGCTCATTCTACCACGGCTAAGGGGCGTTGTTCGGCCCAATGCGAAATATTGCTTAAATAACAAATAGCTCCGACAACTTGGATTGAGAATTGACTGAATCTGCACGATCAGTTGAGTCAAGCAGAACAAGAACAGCTGATTCATATTGATTCCAGGTGAACATGGAGTCACAAGCTGGGTTTCCATCCAAGTCGTATCGAATTTAAGAGCGGATTTTGTGAAAATGCGCAAAAAGCAAATGCGAATTTATGACCGTTTCCATTCAGTAGTGTTTTGCGATTAGGAGGAGTGCGCCATGAGATTACGTCATAAGAGAGCGTGAATGTATCCAACAGTTGACACTCAGCTGACACTCAACATCATGGACAATTTACGTACTTTCCGGACTATAGACGAAACTGTATAAGCCGCACCAGCTACATTTTAAAAGAAAATACTGTACATATAGGCCACACTTGAATATAAGCTGCAGGTTTTCATGTTGTAACATGAGATATTTACACAGAAAGACAGTCGGGAACTGTGCAAGTCTGCTCGCTTTTCCGCTGTTTTGGTTATGCTCCTCTCCTCCATGTGCATCTGTTGACAACAAAGCCGGCGAAAAATCAATAAATGTGTGTAGTCTTAACCGTCATAAACAAAAGATTATGGGTTACGGAGCGCGTTTGTGTTGCGGTGTGCAGAGACGAGAGCTGGGAGACCGAGGCGTCGTTCTCCATTTGTTTGAACGTCGCTGGGTGAAGTCCAGCAGCACTTCACCTACAAACTCTGGCTCAATTTGCATAATTAGTCCAGTAATTTTAAGCCAAAAAAGGGGTCAACGTTAAACAAATTGCAACAGAAGCAAACTCAACAGATTTTGTATCCTCAGCATGTCCTGAGTGAGGGAAAAAAAGCCCCGAAGAATCCCATTAGGGGAAAGTTTAGAAAAACACCCAAACATATCCCATTTATACGCATATAAAACATTTTTTTCACGTGAATAGGGTAAAATTTGTAACCTTTAGATAGCTCCATGAAAATTACTGAGTTGATTACTTACATTAAGACAAACAAAAAATGTATTACAAGTTTTTTGAAATTCTTTGTTAACATGAGCAAATTTGCATAACTCTGCATAAATTTGCATAAATCGCACCGTTTTGACGGCACATGTATATATGAAGTTGTTGTGGTGGTACCAGCATGAAAATTGGAATGAGTTGACTCCATCGGTCAACCAACAAGTTGACCACTTTACATTTCAAGATGACTGCAATTTTTCAAGACAGCCACATCCTTAGTAGAGCAGGTATGACACGCTCCGTCTCGATTAATGCTGATGGGCCTAAATTGGTTCCATTCCTTAAGTTTTTTAACTGTAATATGTTAACAAGATTGAACAAGACATTTTCACCTGCTCTACCCAATGTTTAGATCAGGTGCTGTATGTATGCAAATTAGCCATACGTAATTGGATTATGCACTGTTGGCTCATGTCATACCTGCTCTACTAAGGATGTGGCTGTCTTGAAAAATCAACCAAAACCCGGCCATAGCAGCGTATTTCAGTTTGTGCGAATCAGGGGATTTTACAGTCATCTTGAAATTTAAAGTGGTCAACTTGTCGGTTGACCGATGGAGTCAACTCATTACAATTTTCATGCCGGTACCACCACAGCAACTTCATATATACATGTGCCGTCAAAACGGTGCAATTTATGCACATTTATGCACATTTGCTCATGTTAAATAAAAATTTCTAAAAACTTGTAATACATTTTTTGTTTGTCTTAATGTAAGTAATCAACTCAGTAATTTTCATGGAGATATCTAAAGGTTACAAATTTTACCCTATTCATGTGAAAAAAATGTGTTATGCGTATTAATGGGATATGTTTGGGTGTTTTTCTAAACTTTCCCCTAATGGGATTCTTCGGGGATTTTTTTCCCTCACTCAGGACATGCTGAGGATACAAAATCAGTTGAGTTTGCTTCTGTTGCAATTTGTTTAACCTTTTCTCATAAAATGACTGGCCTATAATCTGTTTCCATAACAAAAAGTAGCATTTTCATTTAATCGATACGCAGACAAATCCACCCCCCCAAAGCGTAAAAACGCATTTACTGCCTTTTTTCAAATTTCTGGCGTTTCCATTCAAGTATTTATTCGCAATTTTTGAAAATGCGAATAAAAAAAGGTGGATGGAAACGCAACTACAGAGATTCTTGTAATGGTAAATTTGAATATTCCTTTGTTTTAATCACTTGAGACGTCCACACACCCTGCTTTCCCCCCAAGATATCAGATCTCCTTTTGTTTGTTACCCATTTGTGTATTTTAACCCAGACCTCCTCACCCTGCAGGATGCCCCAGGTGTGAAACACACCCTCGGGGGTCGGTGCCGATACCTACAGCAGACAAAAGAGTGTTGAAAACACTGTCTGAGTATGGGGTAGAGCCCCGCAGCAGACAGAGGGGTGTGGAACACACCTTAGGGGCGTTCCTCAGGTGTAAGTGTTAGGTCTCCCCATTTCTCCTGGTCTTTTATTTACCATCACCGCTCGGATTAGAACTGACCTTTCCAGGGACGTGCACATGACTATAGAGGGGCAGGGGCTCAACATCAGAAAAGGGCAGTATGTACATTTTTTTCAGGCCTTAATATCAAAATAAATAAATAAAAATAAATTACAGTTACTATTTAGTCAGTAGAGAAAGCTTGCACGCCTTCAGGACTGCAGTCAACACGCTGCACCAATTTCCCAACTTCCTGAAACAGTGTCATGACTTCTGAACTGGTAGGCTGAGGCTAATATGGTATTGGGTGCACATTAACATTGCAGGAAAAAAAATCATGTGAGTGCAAGTGCAAAAAAGAAGTAGGCTAAGCCTACAGGCTACACACACAAAACCAAGAAATGACTACTGTGGCTGCTATTGTGCATATTTCAGAACAGCAGCAATATTTACAACAGCAACGTCACAATTACCAGTAACTCAATATCTGGAAACAAATTCAAATAGTCAGTGAAATCAAGCTGAGTGAGTGATTCCTCCTGTTGCTGCTGTTGTTCACTACATTCAGGTGATGTTAGACAGAGGACGAGGTGGGGCTTAACTCTTAACAAGCAGTCAGCTAAACAAACACAAATGGGCGCTTTTCTGAAATATGACTCTTATTAAACTCGTTGAATAAGTGGACGGCGACTTGTCAGAACCAACAAGGAAGTTATGTTGGTGGAGTAATAACTCACAAGATTCGACAAGTCGCTCCACTGTCCTGTCTCATCTACGTGCGGCACACACAGAGTTATCGATGAGGCAGCAGCTTCTACTTCTCTCTCTCTCTCTCTCTCTGGACGTGCATGTGAGGGAGCGCGCACCGCGGGGCAGCCCCCCCCAAGGGGGTGGATCTGACTACAGCAGGCGTAGCTCACAGTCGGCCATATGAGGACGGGCAACTGTCTCTGACTCTGGCTGCAGTTACAGTGCAGTAGATGGTGATCCAGTCATCTTCACTAAAAAAAACCGATTCATAATTCTGTGAAAAATAAATCAGTATGTAGCTATTACTTTAACTATTTGCATAATGTCATTATAATGTTACTTTTACAAAAAAATATACATTATTAAAATGATTCGTGATTTTAAGTTTGCTGCATCATAACTGCATAAACGTTCATAAAAATCAAACCGTTTTGAAATCGGACAAAAACTGAGCAAGTTGTGGTCATTATAGCAGAACATGCAGCAGAGGCTTAATGCTCTGAGGGAGAGAGTTGACCTTACCAAGATGGCCGCCGTACTGGCTACGCTTTGTCATTGGGAAACAGCTGCGGGTGAGTCATCTAGTTCTTATATATATCTATGCCCCCCCCCCCCCCCCCCCCCCCGCTAGAAGTCGCTAAATGACGTCATTACCTTAGCGGGGAGGGGGGGGGGGGGGTGCGTCTCTGAATGCAGCGGAGACAGCTCCGTGACACTACTGTGTGTAGGCTGACTACCGGCGAGTGCTCGTGGCAGCGCCGCTGCTCGTTGAAAACAGTTGTGATAACGTGATTTCAGGTCCAGAAACATTTGTAATATCACTGGGAAAAGTCGCTTGATTTGTCGCTAGTCGCTTTTGACAAAAAAAGTCGCCAAGAGGGTTTGGAAAGTCGCCAGATTTAGCTACAAAGTCGCCAAGTTGGCAACACTGTATGTGTGCACGTGCCTGGACCTTTCCTTGCAAGGAAATAAAAACTTGTCGGCGGGCAGAAGTCCAGCGAACAGCTAAAAACTTCCACGACACTTTCCGGTGAGTGACAGGTGAACCTGATTGTTCCTGTTTGACTCAACACCTTTACCTGTGACTGGATCACTGATGACTGACACATTGAAGCTGCTGCAGCGTTTTCTGTGTCTGTGATGTCATGTATGATGTCATATGTGATGTCACATCCTGACAGGTTCACCTGCTGCACTTTACACTTTACATGTTATTACACTCCCACAGTCATCAGCTGTGGAAACAGCTACAGATCAGACTCACTTCAGAGTCTCCAGTCGAAAGTCTGGACTCTTCACAAGACGACGAAGCGACGAAGAGCTCAGCCTGTTGTTGTTGCTCAGGTTTAGTTCTCTCAGGTGGGAGGGGTTGGACTTCAGAGCTGAGACCAGAGAAGAACAGCTGATCTCTGACAAACTGCAGCCCCTCAATCTGAATAAAGAATAAAATAAGATAAAATGATCATCGATATCTCTCTCTCTCTCTCTTACACACACACACACACACACACACGCCTGAAATGATCTGATTATTGATTATTGATGGGTAGTGAAATGATCTTTGATTGATTGATTGATCATATTTATTTCAAACCAAACAAAAATTATATCTCACATACAACAACAACAACATACATGCTTGTCTCAAAGATTAAGCCATGCAAGTCTAAGTACACACGGCCGGTACATTGAAACTGCGAATGGCTCATTAAATGAAAGTGAAGAGTCATTGTCAGTGTGAGAGAAGAACATGACATCAAAGTCAACCATTCTAGTTCTGCGTGAAGAGGTTCAGTTGTGGATCAAAGATCTCAGATCGACAACAGTAACAGTCAGTGTACTCACTCCAGAGTCTCCAGTCTACAGTCTGGACTCTCCAGAAAACCACTCAGATCCTTCACTCCTGAATCCTGCAGGTTCTTGTTCTTGCTCAGGTCCAGGTGTCTCAGGAGGGAGGGGTTGGACTTCAGAGCTGAGACCAGAGAAGAACAGCTGATCTTTGACAAACTGCAGCTCCTCAATCTGAATGAAGAATAAAAGCAGTGAGTTGAGGACAAAGCTCCTTGTTGACAGCGTTCAGTGTCTCATCATCTGTTCAGAGCTGAAGAAGCTTCAGAAAGAACAAGTTTAGAAAATCAAAGTCCAACAGCTGAAGCAACAGGAAGCAGGTTAAACAGTCACATAGAGAGAAAACAGCTCATTAATATTCATGAGAAGCTGCTGCTGACTCCGCCTCTTCACCTGTCAGCTCCACCTGTGGCTCCATCCAGACAAACTCATGTTGAGCAGCCACATTGACCAGAGGTTTACTGACCACGCTCAACATGTGAGGCTGGACTCTGTTGCTATGACAACAAACATGTGAGGCTGAACTCTGTTGCTATGACAACAAACATGTGAGGCTGAACTCTGTTGCTATGACAACACTCATATAGAAATACATCAGAAACAAAACCTCTGATTTCACAGACTGAACCTGGTCCAACTTATTTACAGAGCTGAAACCAGCACACACACACCTGGTTATTATGGGATGTTGGATTTGAATGTTTCACTACAAACATCACAGAGCCTCAGGAAAGAAGAGGAGCCACCAGCTATTGATTATAGATCAGTTAATGTCTGACACATCACACGTATTTCTGTAGTTGACTGGATGAGAAGCAGAGAAGAAGAAAACAGACGTCACCATGACGACCCTCAGTGTGGATCAGTAGAACATCAGCCTCATGTCTGCAGCTCAGTGTCAACACAACTTTCACATCACATTCATCTGAACACAGAAATAAAACAGAGTCTGACCTCAGAGTCTCCAGTCTACAGTCTGGACTCTCCAGAAAACCACTCAGATCCTTCACTGCTGAATCCTGCAGGTAGTTGTCATCCAGGTCCAGTTCTCTCAGGTGGGAGGGGTTGGACTTCAGAGCTGAGACCAGAGAAGAACAGCTGATCTCTGACAAACTGCACTTCTCCAATCTGAATAAAGAATAAAAGCAGTGAGTTGAGGACAAAGCTCCTTGTTGACAGCGTTCAGTGTCTCATCATCTGTTCAGAGCTGAAGAAGCTTCAGAAAGAACAAGTTTAGAAAATGAAAGTCCAACAGCTGAAGCAACAGGAAGCAGGTTAAACAGTCACATAGAGAGAAAACAGCTCATTAATATTCATGAGAAGCTGCTGCTGACTCCGCCTCTTCACCTGTCAGCTCCACCTGTGGCTCCATCCAGACAAACTCATGTTGAGCAGCCACATCGATCAGAGGTTTACTGACCACGCTCAACATGTGAGGCTCAACTCTGTTGCTATGACAACAAACATGTGAGGCTCAACTCTGTTGCTATGACAACTAACATGTGAGGCTGAAGCTCAGAGACAGAAAAACCTTCTGACTGATTTCACAGACTGAACCTGCTCCAACTTCTTCACAGAGCTGAAACCAGCACACACACACACACACACACACACACACACACACACACTATGGGGTGAAATCGATGTCAAAACAACCAGAAAGACGCGCAGCGACGTGTGTGTGCACGCATGGTTACTTTGTTACGCGTGTGTTGTTACGCGCAGGTTGTATTTCATGCGTGACAAAAGCTGCGTACGTATGAAGCAGCGTGTGCACGTCTGTCAGTCACTGTTTGACAAATTATGTCACGCGTTCACACACATGTGCGCAGGCGCGGATTAATGCACAGGCTGACCTTGGCTGCAGCCTAGGGGCCCCACGTGTGGAGGGGCCCCGGGATTGGTCAGATTATGTGGTTACGGAGCCGCAATGTTATAGAAAAAACAGCGAGCCCCGACAACAGAGCGCAAGGTGGGAGAAAGAAAAAAAGAGACCAACAACTAGCCTATAAACTGAGATCCATATGGGCCAAAACAACTAAATCACCTGTCTCTGATGGCCACTGAGAGTGAGTTAAATCATGATTAGCCGAAGTTACACGATTATACGGGGGCGATCGTTCATTTGTAGAAGGATATTGTTGTTGTTGTAGTAAAGAGCTGGTTAGGCTACATGCCTTTTTTTTTTTCCAATTGCCCGTTCATTCGGCAGGGCGGGGAGGCAGAAACACTGTACACCTCAGTGTTATGATGTGAAGGATGTGTTTTTGCTCCTCGTGTTCCCAGAGAACGTGTTTTACCTTTCTTGTAGCGCTGCTCCCGCTGCCGTCCTTTTTTTTCAGCTGCCGTCCTTACTCGCGCTAATGTTTAAATCCCACCGTCACGTCATGTTTTTTTTTTTAACCCTACTGTCTCTAAACAATAGGGAAGACAAATATGCAAGAATAGAAAGTCTCTTAGAGAAACGTATCCAAATCAAATCCGTTTGCAGTGCCTCCTTGTTCTCTAGTCCTATTAGGGCTATTGATTCAGTTATTCACACACGAGTCCTTCCTACAGGGCCGGCCCTAGGATTTTGGTGGCCCTAAACATGATCTTGTTTGTGGCCCCCAAAACACTCTAGTGCAAACACCAAATCACACACACTGCTTACAACTGAATGAACAGACACACACAGACATCCTCTGAGGTCTGAGACCAATTTCTTGACTTTTACTTATTTTCTTAAATTCATCTTTTTAACCCTCTAGGCCCCAGAGTTTATTTAGGAAAATATTAAGTTTGGATTTCA
This sequence comes from Trachurus trachurus, assembly GCF_905171665.1. Taxonomy (NCBI): domain Eukaryota; kingdom Metazoa; phylum Chordata; class Actinopteri; order Carangiformes; family Carangidae; genus Trachurus; species Trachurus trachurus. Next base: position 2,275,560 of record NC_139900.1, read on the forward strand.
AGATTTCACAAGGCTGTAGCTTGCAAGTGGTGAGGGATACATCTATGGTGTAAATGAGAAAAATATTCATAATGACCTAAAGTTTGTGATAGGAGTAAATTTACTCATCTAATTTGCATATTGTAACGTCACCAGGTGGCAGCCACATTGGATTACGTGACTTTCAGTAAAACTGAATTTGAAACATATTTACACAGAAAAAATATTTCTGTGTAAATATTTCTTTCTGTACATTTACAGTCTGACACACGGACACACACAGTGTTTCTCAACACCTGAAGATCCCTTCCTGTTCAGCTTCGAGCTGCGGGAGCCCCTGAAAGAGGAGTGGCTGCGCTCCAGTGAAACTCTTCTTTTCTCAGATATTTTGCTTAAAAACATTGAAAGGATTGAAACTGAGTGTGTTCGCCAACTAATGGTACCAAGCAGTAACAATATAGGGCAGTAGATTTAAAGATATGGGCTGTTTTAACCAGGAATGCTGCCTGTCGCAATAATGCGACTTTGGCAAACCTTCTAGGTTAAGGTATTTGCAGATGTATTTGGTATTTGTATGGAATTGGTACCTTCCTGATCATACCCCCCAACCCCCCCCCCCCCGGACGTGCCTTTATTAGCTTTATATGCCGCTGCTGCTGCTGCATAAGGGGGCCCCACAGAAAGAATAGCCTAGGGGCCCATGACTACCTTAATCCGCCTCTGCATGTGCGGTCGCAGATTTTGTTGCTGCGCAGCAGGAAGTTGATCTGCACCGTGCGCACCACTCCACGTAACATGACGTGTAATGTAGTTGGCCTTTTCATTTTAGTCAACCAGGGGAGGAAGCAGTGAGCCACACTTTGCCTGCCGGACCGGAAATTCAAAAGAAGAAGAAGCAGAAGGAGGAGGAGGAGAAGAAGGAGAAGGAAAAGGAGAAGGAGAAAGGAAAAGACTAATATAATACATCCATGGAAAAGACCCATTATAGACAGGAGGAGTCTCAGTGATGTCATGTCTTTTTATGCTCCATGGTTGACACTGATTCTGCATTGATATTTCAATTTCAACCTTCCTGATGGCTCGACAGTTTTGTTACAGTATGTATATAATTATTAATAAAGTGTAAAAAAAAAATTAAAAAAAACTCGGCCGGGAGTGTGTTGCAGCTATTCAGGTGCACAAACGCACATCTCCAGCTGTCCCAGCAGTTGTCAATGAACTGATTACGTGCGGGGGGCGTGGTTAACTTACAAATGTTTGTATTCATTTGTGTCTGTGTAGGCCATGTGTAAGCAAAGTAAAAGAAACAGAAACAGAACTCTTTCGTTTTTCCGTTTCAAAACCAAATAAAAAAAACAACAACAACATTGTTTTTCTGTTATTCTGTTTTAAAACAAAAACAGAATAAGTCTTTGACTTTTCTATTGTTTTGTTATGATATTTGGAAACTTCGCTCCACAGCGGCCAGGTCCCGGAGCAACTCTCTCTACACCCTCCGCTTGCGTCCGCTCCCCCCCACCCCCCGGCCGGAGCTCCGTGGTCCATATGCCATCCCTGCACCAGAGTTCCCCGGGTCACGCTGCTGATCCGCCCCGCGGAGCAGGCAGCTCGCAGCGGCCTCTTCCTACAGTGGATCGCTCCGTCCCGGACCGGGGAGCGACGTCGCCGCAGCCACCACTGCTGCTGTGAGCTGCCTGGTCAGCGGGGCGGAGCAGCAGCTTGACCCGGGGATGGCATATGGACCACGGTCCACAGCGGCTCAGACGCAAGGTGTGGAGAGAGTGGCTCCGGCCGGCCGCTGTGGCCAGCTGGGACACGGATTATTCTCTCTGTCTTTATTGAACAAATACATCAACAGCCTATATATCTGTATCTCGTATTGGATCGATTGCACCATCTACTGGATGAAAATGGAACACAGAACAACTAAGTTACACTACGCGTCACGTTACGCGTAGTGGTGCGCACCGGGCAGATCAACTTCCGGCCGCGCAGCAATAGATTCTGCGACCGCACGCGTGTGTGAACGCCTAACATCATTAGTCAAACAGTGACAGACAGACGTGCACAATCTGCTTAATACGAACGCAGCTTCTTGTCACGCGTGACACAGTTTGCGCACGTCGTTTCCGCGTACGCGTGAACACCTGACAAAAATGTTCAATCAGCTTCACGCGAGCGTTAATGCGTACGTTCGCTAAAAAACGCATAAATGTTACACATGGTCACTACGCGTAGTGTGATTACCAGCGTGCAGCAGTCATCACGCGTGAACGTGCGCGTGAACGGGGGCCATTATAAGTCAATGAGGAAACTACATTACACGTCAGGCGCTGTCTGTTGCACAGGCGTCAAAGCACGAGGGTGTGACACGTCCAGTTGATAGGTGCGCACGTAATATGACACAATTGTACCGGCACACACACACACACACACACACACACCTGCTTATTGGGATATTGGCTTTGAATGTTTCACTACAAACATGAACCTGCAAATAATGAATTCCCTATTTTTACAATTGAATATGTCTCAGAATCTGCAGTAATGAAAGTACTTGACTGTCAAGGTCCATGGATGTTTTTGATCTTGATGCAAGGCTTTTCAAAAATTATAAATCCATACTATGTAAACCCTTAACTCATTTGATAAATTTATCCATAAGGAACTCATATTTTCCTTCCTCATGGAAGACAGCAGTAGTAATCCCAGTTTTTAAAGACCGGGTAAACCAAGAATAAATATGTGTTTTAAGTTTATAATACCACAGGAAAATATATTATTAACCACTCTGTCAAATTTGGAGGACTAAAAATGTTGTTAAGTATATAAAATTCTGCATCAAAGTTGTCAATAAATGAGCAGTTTTCTCTGGTTCCGGACGGTGGGGGCGTGTCGCGATATGGTCGTGCTGCAGGCAAAGAAACCACGCCCCATGGCAGGAGATCTGGACCTCACTGACCGTCTCTGATACACGACCTAAACGTGACCTCAAACACACTCCACCACACACCCCAGTCCTCAGCACTACCCACACACAGCTGATAAACCTTCAGGAAATATTTCTTACCTTCACTCTTGGTGTCTAAAACAGTCACAGCAGCAGCAGCCATCCAGCTGTAACAGGTTATAATCCACCATGCTGCTCTGTTTACATCTCGTTACCGGTCAGCGTGCTTCATCCATTTGCATTGTGTGAAAAAAATAAATAAAGTTTTTAGCTAACGTTAGCTTAGCTTTAGCTTCAAGTGTCCTGACAGGAGAAGCAGTAGCAGAGACAGTGAATCATCTCTGGACCTGGTACCGAGTCCAGACCCGGTCCAGACCCGGTCCAGACCGCCCGGCGCCGTGACACACGGCGTCCGAGCTGAGCAGCAACCGTGTCCCGGTGGGAGGAGACCGGGGAAACAACACGGTGGAGCCGGGATCAGAAACAGACCAGGGGAAACAACACGGTGGAGCCGGGAGGCTACGGCTGCTACCGCGGCTAAAAACTTTTTTTTCTCTTTCACACAATGCAAACGGAGGAAACGGGCAGACCGCGAGTAACGATCAAAACGGGAATAATATCGATCGGTGGATTAATAAACTGTTGGGGCTGGATGATGCTGATGCTGCTGCCTGTTTTAGACACCAGGGTGAAGGTAAGAAATGGTTTGATCAGCTGTGTGTCCGCTTGGACGTGTGGTGGGCTGAGACCAGGGTCTATTTTAGGACAGATCTTATTTAGTATATATATTAATGATCTTCCTCAAGTTTGTCCAGATGTTTGCACTCAAATGTATGCTGATGACACTGTGATTTTCACCCATGCAAGAAACAAAGATGATGTTGCAGCCAATCTGACTACTGCAATGAGCAAGGTGTCAGATTGGCTAGCAAACTCTTGTCTAACCCTTAATGTTAGTAAAACAACTTGTATGTATTTCACAAAGAGGATTAATAATTCAGTTAACCCTGATATTTTAATTAATGGCGAGGTCATCAAATGTGTGACACACGTTAAGTATCTGGGCATTGAAATTGATACAAACTTGTCCTTTAAAAAGCAAGTAAGTAGGGTCATTAAAAATGTTAAATTTAATCTGAATAATTTTAAGAGCATCAGGCACCAGTTGTCTCCATTCACTGCAAAACTCTTTGTGCAGACTATGATTTTTCCCCATCTGTCTTACTGTATAACAACTTGGTCACAGGCCGGTGTAACTGTACTGAAGCCTGTTTACTCACTTTATAAACAAATCTTAAAAGCACTAGATAAAAAACCAAAGGATTATCATCACTGTAACATTCTTAAAAAATATGATTTTCTAGATTTTGATAATTTCATGTTCTACTCTGATGTTTGTCTGATGTTTAAAATTATTCATAACCTGGCACCCCCTCCCCTTGTAGAATGCCTATCCTGCCCCAGCAGTGGCAGAGCTGGCAGGACTAGAGCATCTATTCGGGGTGACTGGGTGCCACAGTTCAGAAGAACAGCTTTTGGACAATCTGCTTTCTCTATTAAAGTCATAGGGAGGTGGAATTCTATACCAACACACATAAGAGACTCAGGAAGAATAGTAGAATTTAAGTCCAGCCTAAAGCTCTGGCTAAAAGAAACACAAAAGTGTAACCACCTATGATTGACAGGCCTGTACTCTGATCACATTGATGGAACTTTATGTATTGTCTCATTTTTATGTATTGTATTTACTGTACTGATGGTCGTTGTTTCTTCTGTCTGCCTGTCCAGGGACAATAAATTAGCTGTCAGCTAACTCTGGTCCAATTACCTTAATTGTGCCCTTTCCCTGTAAAAATAAAGTAATAAAGAAAGAAAGAAAGAACATTACAGAGCCTCAGGAAAGAGGAGGAGCCACCAGCTATTGATTATAGATCAGTTATTGTCTGACACATTACATGTGTTTCTGTAGATGACTGGACTAAAAACAGAGAAGAAGAAAACAGCCGTCACCATGACGACCCTCAGTGTGGATCAGTAGAACATCAGCCTCATGTCTGCAGCTCAGTGTCAACACAACTTTCACATCACATTCATCTGACAGAGTCTGACCTCAGAGTCTCCAGTCTACAGTCTGGACTCTCTCTCTCTCTCTCTCTCTCTCTCTCTCTCTCTCTCTCTCTCTCTCTCTCTCTCTCTCTCTCTCTCTCTCTCTCTCTCTCACACACACACACACACACCTGAAGTGATCAGATTATTGATTATTGGTGACTATGTAGTGAAATGATCTGAAAGTGAAGAGTCATTGTCAGTGTGAGAGAAGAACAAGTGGAAACATGAGACAACAACTATTTCAAACGTCCTTCATTCATCACATCAAAGTCAATGATTCAAGTTCTGAGTGAAGATCAATCAGGTTCAGTTGTGGATCAAAGATCTCAGATCTACAACAGTAACAGTCAGTGAACTGACCTCAGAGTCTCCAGTCTACAGTCTGGACTCTCCAGAAAACCACTCAGATGCTTCACTGCTGAATCCTGCAGCTTGTTTCCACTCAGGTCCAGGTGTCTCAGGTGGGAGGGGTTGGACTTCAGAGCTGAGACCAGAGAAGAACAGCTGATCTCTGACAAACTGCAGCCCTTCAATCTGAATAAAGAATAAAAGCAGTGAGTTGAGGACAAAGCTCCTTGTTGACAGCGTTGATGACCTTGTTGTCATGTGACCATGAGCTGAAGCTTCCTTCCTGTGGAGCCCAGTGTTGATGTTCATGAGCCTCAGTGTCTCCACAGTGGGATCATCAAACCAACACTGTTCTCTGAGCTACAGGACTTTAACCTGACCTCTCACACTGGGAAGCTGCTTTGACCTTTGACCCTGAACCAAGCAAAGAGGGAAAACTCAGATCTACATCACATCTGCTCAGCTTCAGCTACAGTGGCTGATCCAGCTGTTCTGTTAGCAGCTTCATCTGAGAGCAGCTCATCATCATCATCATCATCATCATCATCAACATCATCATCATCATCACCACACTGACCTCTGAGTGACCTCTGACCCTTCACCTTCTACCAGCTGCAGTAACATGGAGTCAGAAACTCCAACAGGTCCAGTCAGTGAACTCACCTCAGAGTCTCCAGTCGACAGTTTGGACTCTCCAGTCCAGCACACAGAACCTCCACTGATGAATCACTCAGTTTGTTGTCACTCAGGTCCAGTTGTGTCAGGTGGGAGGGGTTGGACTTCAGAGCTGAGGCCACGACTTCACACCAAGTCTCTGAGAGTCGACAATCAGCAAGTCTGTTAAGAGAGAAAATATGAAACGTGTCAGAATGAAATGAGATGAAAGCTGCAGTAAAAACACACTTGATGCATCTGATGACAGGACGTGATGATGTGATGAACATCTGAGCTCCAGCTCATCTTCTCTCAGTTTGATCTTCATCACTGTCACAGCTGCAGCTTCAGTCTGAGGCTTTGGGTCGTGTCGTGTCGTGTCGTGTCGTGTTGTGTTGTGTCGTGTCGTGCTAATCACTGATCAGTTTTGGCTGCAGGTCCAAACTGAGTCTGGTCTCTCTTCCACCAGGTGGAGGCGGAGCTACTCTACAGGTGATCGTTCATGCTGATCTACCGGTCACATATTATTATTGTGGATCAGCTGATCGTGATCTCAGTGCAGTTCTATATATGTGAATAAATAAATGATGATGATGATGATGATGGTGCAGCAGCTGTGGGTTTGAACCATTGATCTCTGATTGAATCATTGATCTCCGATCAGACTGACTGAATCAATACAACAGGATAAGTTAATAATAATAATAATAATCTTTATTTATAGAGCACCTTTCATGCACGACTGCACCAGTGCTTGCATAGGCGTCATTTACGCTGGGGACATGTCCCCACCACTTTTTGTCAAGAACAATTTTGTCCCCACCACAAAATTAACTTAACATTATCCTAATGAAGAATGGCGAAAAAACATTGATAAACTATGACAAAATAGGCAGCCGAAACAGTGTGCACGGCGCAAAGCTTCTGCTGGAGCCAATAACTCTCAACAATGTAGCTGCGATTAAAGCGTCCTCGCAGCCTGGCTGCGAGAGCTGCTTCACCTGCTCTCTCCGCGCCGGGAAAACATCGACCACGTCTGTAGGGGAGACCGGGGTTGGTTGGCACACTTTTCACTCTTTGCCATAGCACTCTGGCATCATTTATGTGAGAATATTCAAACCAGCATTAAATGAAAGGTTAAGGTGTCAGCTTTAACTAAACACATTTCCATGTCCACAGTTATATTCTAAAATCAATTTATTTATGAATAAAATCATACTGCGCACTTGTGCCAACCAGACATGGGGTTGGTTGGCACACTTCATGGGGTTGGTTGGCACATTGTAAAAATGAATGGATGAAGCAACCAATAAAATAATAAATTGGAAATTGAATTCTAATATATTCAAATTTAAGAGGATAGCATGTATGCATGCATATATTTGCATGTATAACACTAAAACAGCGCATTTAAGGCCACAAACAAGATAACACATATACAGAACATTAAACAGTAAATTATTTGAGCTTTTTTTTTATTTTTTAAAGAGAAAATATTCAATGAATATAGAATTTATCCTTAAATATAGCATATCACCTCTTTGTATTTTTATTTATTTCCATCTCACTGTGTTTTAGATTTGCTGTGTGGGGTGGATGCAGATTATTTACATTAAGGCCTATATAATCCTCAGTGTCATGCCATGTCTCCCTAGTGTCAGAAGTGAGAGAGAGTGTGTGTGTGTGTGTGTGTGTGTGTGTGTGTGTGTGTGTGTAGTATGGAGTGTGGGAGGGAGGGGTTTTTACTTGTAATTGTTTTCTGTCTCTAATTTTCTATGTGTGTAAAGCACTTTGTGTTGCATTTTCCATGTATGAAAGGTGCTCTATAAATAAAGATTGATTGATTGATTGATTGATATAGAATCACTGGAATTACAGTATTGGCATATTTAGGCTTTGTGGCCCATTTCACTGCATAAGTCATGTGCCCATTTCTTGCACTCAGTGCACTGAATTGTATGAAATTATGTTTGATCACATTTAATATATGTATACTGCATGTTGGGGTTGGTTTGTGTGTGCCAACCAACCCCGACATGAGTGTGCCAACCAACCCCGACCAAAATAAACCCACTTTTGTGAATATATGATGTTGCCCAGGTAACATCACTCATCAAAGACTTTCAAGTTTCATATCAAATTGAAGCTGACTCCTATCTCTACAAACTGGAAGTAACACATTTCCAATATCTTTATCCAAAGCAATTTTATAACACTTTAAGTGCGGGGGGCAATTTTTTACTTTTGGTACTAAAAAACAGATATTTTGCCCTCAGCAAAAAAGTGAGTCATTTTCAGATGTTTTAACAAACTAGATAAGTGCAGCTCAATAAGATGATCATTTTGATGTCACATTTGTGAGTCTGTGACCAACAGGAGGCCAGAAAACAGGGGTGTGCCAACCAACCCCTGTAGCCAACCAACCCCGGTCTCCCCTACTCGGTTTTCCACACACACAGGTCTGTCTCTAGCTCTGTATGTGGATGTGGGTGTGTGTCTCGTGTGCACTGCAGACGCAACTGACAAATATTTATAGACGGACAAGCAACAACTTCATTACCGGTAATTTTATTTTGAAAATTGACCGGATTCTCTCGCCTTTTCTGTTCCCAACTTCCTGTCTGGTACGATCCGTCTATCCAGCTTGACAGACGGCGCTCACGGCTCGCGTGAAAAATAGAACAGACGCCGAACTGAAGCGCTGCAGCGCACGAGCCTCCACGCGGGGTTGATTGTACCAGATGAGACAGCACCCGATATATGCTTGATGTGGGTGCAAAGTCACTGTTAACGAAATCAACATCTAATCTGTCCCTTCAAAAAAAGTTAGTAACGTGTCTGTTTGGAGCAGCTGCTGACAGTGACAGTTCCTCATGACTAAACCTGAGCGACCATCCGATCCTTCCTCACTCACGTCGTGACGACGGAACAAAGTCTTTTGGACATATGTATGTTCTGTGTTTTTCCTCTCTATAACCGTCTCATTTCAGTTTTTGCCGGTTGGCAATCATCTGGTGCACCCGCTGTTTGTTTCTTGGGAGCAGTCGACATAATAAATAATAATAAATCTCCATGTTTTTTTAAACCTGTCTGAGTCAGTGTGGGCGGAGTCTGAAGATGACATAACCTGAGGATACCAATCAGAATGAACACAGGTGCCTCTGCGACACTAAAGTTGGGGACACACTACACAATTTTTTGCCCGATTTTACCCAGGATTCACAATCGGCTCAAGTTGTGGACAGTCAGCCTGTTGAGTCGGGGCAGAAATCTGTTAGTGTGTGATGGGGAACAAACTCAAATCGTCAGGTGTGTGAGGCGAACAGATGCAACCCGACTTCAGTCGCAGCAAATTCAAACATGTGTGATTTTGTTGAGGCGATTCTGGATGCAGTGAGTAGCCTACTGGTTACTGACCCAACCGCAAACACGTCGCCCACAGCCAATGAAAAAGAGGAGGTGGGACAAATGAAACAGCTCCTCACCAACTTGATGAATACGTGTTTTTTCTTTTTAATGGATTTCTCACAGCAGGTAGCTGCGCAAACAGCAGCAGCAACAGCGAGCCGTATGTCGTCCATGTTTGTTTACACTTTGTTAAATGAATTGACATGGTTGCCTAGCAACATTGTGGTGGGGTGGGTTAACACCAGCTAACAGCTTAAACTGTCAACCGAGAGTTTGTTGCCAGAGTTTGTTGTGTTCAGGTGTCTTCTGTTGGTTTGACAAATTGTGTCGTCTGTGCTCCCTCATCTGGTGAAGTCATTAAGTGTGTGATCACCAGTCGTCATGAAAATCTGCTAAAGCCAGGCGGTTAGTGAGAACTTCAGGTCTTTTCTAAAGTGTCAACAACTGTGAAACTTGCGTAGTGTGTCCCCAGCCTAAAGGGTTAAATCTATGGTTCATGAACACTTGGAAACACTGCATGAATAAAACTGAAAAAACTTTTTTGATAAATCAGCAATATCACAGCGAGCTGAAATACTTCCATGTTGGAGCTCACAGATTTTACTACACCTCCAGATAAAACACAACTGAGACTTGACTGATCAATAATTATATTGATCCTGTCTGAACTCACCCAGCCTTCCTGCAGTTCCTCACAGCTGGGATCAGTCTCCGTCGTCCCTCTGGTGATGTCTTGTACTTGTTCAGGTCCAACTCATCCAGAACCTGCTCTGACATCTGCAGCATGTAGGCCAGAGCTGAACACTGGATCTCAGAGAGTTCCTTCTCTGATCTGTTCTCTGACTCCAGGAACTGTTGGATCTCCTGATGAACTGACTGGTCCTTCATCTCCGTCAGACAGTGGAAGATGTTGATGCTTCTGTCAGGAGAGATTTTAACACTCTTCATCTCCTTCAGGTTGTTGATGGTTCTCTGGATGGTTTCTGGACTGTTGTCTGTCTGACCCAGCAGACCTCCTAACAGCCTCTGGTTGGACTCCAGAGAGAGGCCATGAAGGAAGCGAACAAACAGGTCCAGGTGGCCATTTTTATTTTTGAGGGATTTCTGCATGGCGCTCTGCAGGAAGTCATTTGGTGGTGGAGGACTGTTATTGTTCTGTCGAGGACTGTTATTGATCCATGGATCACTGTTGAAGAGCGATAGATGACTGTTATTGACAGAAGGATCACTGTTAAAGACTGATGGATGACTGTTGTTGATAGAAGGATCACTGTTAAAGACTGATGGATGACTGTTATTGATCCGCTGATGACTGCTGTTGATCAACAGATGACTATTGTTGATCAACAGATGACTGTTATCGATTGGGGCATTAGTGCTCGCATTGAATCCATCAGAGGAAGGCACTGTGGTCTTCTCTTTCTCTTCGTAGTCTTTTCCCAGGAACTTCTTGAGGACCTGTGTGTTCCTGTTGGTGAAACAGTGGAACATGTAGACTGCAGCCAGAAACTCCTGAACACTCAGATGAACAAAGCAGTAGACTGTTTTCTGGAAGATCACACTCTCTCTTTTGAAGATCTCAGTACAGAGTCCTGAGTTCACCAAGGCCTCTGTGACATCCAGACCACACTGCTCCAGGTCTTCTTGGTAGAACATGATGTTTCCTTGCTCCAGCTGGTCAAACGCCAGCCTCCCCAGCTTCAGAAGAACTTCCCTGTCGGCCTCCGTCAGCTCCTGTGGACTCGTCTCATGTCCTTCACCGTACTTGTTCTTCTTCCTCTTTGTCTGGACCAGCAGGAAGTGTGAGAACAGGTCCGTCGTGGTCTTGGGCAGCTCTCCTCTCTGGTCTGTGGTCAACATGTGCTCCAGAACTGTAGCACTGATCCAGCAGAAGACTGGGACTTGACACATGATGTGGAGGGTCCTGGACGTCTTGATGTGTGAGATGATTCTTCTGGACAGATCTTCATCACTGGACCTCCTCCTGAAGTACTCCTCCATCTGGGCGTCAGTGAAGCCTCGGACCTCTGTTACCCTGTCGACACATGTAGGAGGGATCTGATTGGCTGCTGCAGGTCTGGAGGTGATCCAGACCAGAGCCGAGGGAAGCAGATTCCCCCGGATGAGGTTTGTCAGCAGCACGTTGACTGATGACGTCTGTGTGACATCAGACACAACCTCCCTGTTGTTGAAGTCCAGTGACAGTCGGCTTTCATCCAGGCCGTCAAAGATGAAGAGAAGTTTACAGACAGCCAGCTGCTCTGCTGTGACCTTCTGTAATGTTGGATGGAAAACATGGAGCAGCCTGAGAAGACTCAACCGCTGATCTCTGATCAGGTTCAGCTCCCTGAACGAAAGCAGAACCAGCAGACTGACATCTTGGTTCTCCAAGCCCTCGGCCCAGTCCAGAGTGAACTTCTGCACCGAGAAGGTTTTTCCAACGCCAGCGACGCCGTTGGTCAGAACCACTCTGATGGGTCTCTGTTGGACAGGTGAGACCGTAGAGACGTCCTCTCTCTGTTGGACAGGTGAGACCGTAGAGACATCCTCTCTCTGTTGGACAGGTGAGACCTTAGAGACGTCCTCTCTCTGCTGGACAGGTGAGACCGTAGAGACGTTCTCTCTCTGTTGGACAGGTAAGTCTTTAAAGATGTCGTTGCACCTGATTGGAGTGTCATGGAGGGTCTTCTTCTTGGACGTTGTCTCCAGCTGTCTCACCTCATGTTGGGTATTAACCTCTTCACTCTGTCCCTCTGTGATGTAGAGCTCAGTGTAGATGCTGTTGAGGAGGGTTCCACTTCCTGTTCCACTTCCTGTTCCCTCAGTTCCTTCAGTCACTCGTTCACATCTGCTCCTCAGACTGATCTTATGTTGATCTAAAACCTCCTGCAGACCACGATCTGCTGAGAGAGAAGAGACAGAGTCAGACTGAAGACAGAGAGTCTGACAATCTGATCAGATTATTTTCATCAGCTACAGAAAAACTACAGACAACAAAGAGAAGGTTTGAATCATCATCTTAAATGTCAGTGCTGTGTGATGGAACAATGACTCTGGAGAAAGCAACAAATGACCACATCAGCAGACAGATGTTCAGTCTCACCTTGTCCACAGCTGCTCTGATTGGCTGTCTGCAGCTCACCTCTGGTTCTGGGTCTTTTTCCACACTGGGGACAGGAGGGGGGTCCTGAAGAACCAGACTGGTCCCAGTCTGTGGTGAAGCACTGTCTGCAGAACCAGTGTCCACAGCTGGTGGAGACTGGGTCCTTCAGGACGTCCTGACAGAGACCACAGCAGGACAGCTGCTGGTCCACAGAGACACCACTCCTCTTCCTCCTGTCAAGACATTTCTGGATCAACAACACGTCACAGTCACAGCTCCACTGGCTGCTGTTGCTGCAGCAACGTCCACTGACTGAGGCTGAAGACACAGGAACATGAGGACGCTGTGCTTCATCTGACAGAAGTGTTGGAGAGGAGAAGACTGTCCACGGTCTGGAAGACACTGACTCTCCTGCAGACCCTCTCCACAACGTACTGATCAGCCACAGCAGCTCCTTCAGCAATAGACTGAAATACCCACACCGCACTACAGAGACACTCAGGAAATCATTCCTGCCTGTTGCTGCCAGCTGTCTGTTTTACCTTATTCTATTCTGCTTTTATTTTTTAGTAATAATATTTCATGTATCTTTGTATAACTCACTTTGTGCAGATTTCTCTTACTATTCAGGTGTTTGTAAAAAAAAAAATTCCCTCCGGCGATAAATAAAGATATTCTGAATTTGAATCAGTCTGATGGGGGGTGTGTGTGTGTGTGTGTGTGTGTGTGTGTGTGTGTGTGTCTGGTTCCTGGTTTCTCTCTGTTTCCTTCACATGAGTCTAATGACTGAATCATCTTCAGCTCAGTTTACAGTAGAAACCGTCTCTTACCGTGACTCTGAAGGTCCAGGTCCAGGTCTGAACCAAAGAGGTTCTTCTATGGACCGGTCACTCTTCATGGACTGACAGATGGATCCAGGTCCAGGTCTAGGTCCAGGTCCAGGTCCAGGTCTGAACCAAAGAGGTTCTTCTATGGACCGGTCACTCTTCATGGACTGACAGATGGATCCAGGTCCAGGTCTGAACCAAAGAGGTTCTTCTATGGACCAGTCACTCTTCATGGACTGACAGATGGATCCAGGTCCAGGTCTGAACCAAAGAGGTTCTTCTATGGACCGGTCACTCTTCATGGACTGACAGATGGATCCAGGTCCAGGTCCAGGTCTGAACCAAAGAGGTTCTTCTATGGACCGGTCACTCTTCATGGACAGACAGATGGATCCTGGAGACTCTGCTCTCAGTCTGTGGCTCTGAATTCTGCAAACACAAACATGTTTTTATTCCCATCACATTGATCACTGATCAGCTCTCTGATCACAGATGCTTTGCAGGAAGTCTCCAGCACCACACACTGTAGTGAAGGATGAAAGCAACACAGCAGCATCATAGACAACAGTGTAGAGTCAGTCATTAAAGTCCCCCTCCCGCGACCATTTTCGGTCATTTTAAAACCAGCTCATTAGCAATGCACATTAGCAATGCACCTCTAGAGGGTGGGCGGAGACTGCGCTGAGACCCGCCCAGCCACCTCCTCACAACCCACCCCCTGCTCACTGACAGTGCATTTAGCGTAAAACTCCACACTGAGATTTGATCTCAGACTGGAACATAGTCCTTACTCACGGTGCAAGCTGCTCTACCAGGCGAGCTATACCTGTTATACCTTGACAGCTACACCGAGCTGTTAACCCCTTCACCTCTGAGGCAGATGCAGAGCGGGGCGGGAGCTTGTAGCACTAGTGCCCTCCCCTGGAGCTGTGACACGTCAGCTCCAGTCTCCCTGAAACTGCCAGTTTGCGTCTGCCATTGGTTCACAGCAATTTGAAGGCAGAAAAACTCAGAAATGCAATTTTGCACTTCCTTTTCTGCTGACATGTCCTCACACACAAGAAAAATGCCACAGGAACATGTGAAAAGCACGAAAAACACGATTTTCATGGGAGTGGATCTTTAACTGTGTCCAGTGTCCAGCTGCTGAACACTTGTCTCACATCAGCTCTACACAGGATCACAATAAGGCTGACCTCGAATAGTTGACGATTCAACTGCCAATCTTGCTGTCGAATCGTTGCAAAATGTGGTTCTGACAAAAAGACTGTACCATTCTGACAATGTGGGGGTGGTCGTCATTGTTTTCTAATAATATATCAGACAAGAGATTCTTTTCATACCTACGTATGTATGTTTCGATGGTGTTTCTGCCTTTTTCAGAAGTGTCACTAGGTGTTGGTGAGACGTGTCTTTTCAGCTGATGTTTAACCGTTGGAACATGTCATGGTATGAAACTAATCTCTTGTCTGATGAATAAGAAAGCCAAGCTATAAGAATACACACCGACACTGCTCAACATCTGGATCTACCTGGAGACCAGTCGTCCCCCTACAGCCCAGGGAGGAGACACATGAAGACTCTTCAGGTTTGTATCAGTTATCTTACTGTGAGACTGGAGGTCCAGGTCCAGATCTGAAGTCTGGAGGATCTCCTTTGGACCGGTCCCTCTTCATGGACTGACAGATGGATCCTGGAGACTCTGGTCCGTCCTCCTCTTCCTCCACATTAACACTCATCTTCAGGACTTCAGTCTGAGAGGGAAACCAGAAACACACACACAGTCCGATCACCTGTCACACCCAAATACACTGAGGACAAACTATCATCACTATATTACAGTTGTTGACCTCCTTTCACATTAAATCCATGTAAAAAACAAAAAGAAAAAAACATAATAATAACAATGTTGTGTTAACACTTACTTGTCTCAGACTTCAGTTTCTCTGCTTCTGCTCCGTTCATTCTGAAATGGAGTCTGAACTGTTTAACCGTCTTCTTCTCCCTCTGCTCATTGTTCAGCACACAGTAATTCTCTCTCTACTCCATATACTCATATACACCACCACTTACAAGCACATGCACAAGCACTTTGACCCGCGTTACCTGCCATGTTGTATTCTTCTCCTTATTGTCTTTTAACTCATGTGTTTGTTTTTTTGTCAGTTTGTTTTTCTCTTTTCTGTTTCCTGCTTTTATGATGTGTGTTATTTTAAGTAGCCTATGTATCCCAACACTGTGATGGGAAGTTGCAATTTCATTGTATTATAATGCAGTGACAATTAAGGCCTCTAATCTAATCTAATCTAATCTAATCTAATCTAATCTAATCTAATCTAATCTCTAATCAAGACAATAAATTTAATCTCATGACAACTAGAATGACCTTTGACCTCTAAAGTTTTCTCAGGCCATCGTTAAGATCAAGTCGATGTTTGTTCTGAGTTAGAAGAAGTCGTGTCGAGGTGAAACTGAGACAATGTGCTGACGTCTGTAGGACTACGTCTGACTCTTCTTCCCTCCTCAGTCCACACAGACAGACTCACTCTCTGATGCTTCAACAACAACAACAACAACAACAATAATAATAATAATAATAATAATAATAATAATAATAATAATAATGTTGTGTTAAAACTCACTTGTCTGAAACTTCAGTTTCTCTGCTTCTGCTCTGTTCACTCTAAAATGGCGACCTGTTTAATTTTCACTTCCTTCTTTGTGTTTACAGGAAATCACATGACTCAGTGAGGGCGTGTTTTACAGTTTGAAGTTCATTGTGACAAAGAGACAGGAAGTCACATGGTACAGTACAACGCCCTGCTGGGTATCTGTGGGTATTACATCTCTATGGACAGATGAAACCTGACACCATGTATAAACAGTGAGATCAGATCAGGAGTGGTAGATTTAAAGACACAGCAGCAGCAGCAGCTACAGCAGCATTAACAGCAGCAGCATTAACAGCAGCAGCAGCAGCACAGAGTCTCTCCACTACCAGTCACAGCTCAGTCTGATCTTAAACGGCCTCAGATCTCCATCTTCCTGCTCTGTGGTGACACCGTGGCTGCTCTGGACAATAAGGACATCACCACCACCACAGGAGACCTTATAGTCACAGTACATGTACAGTGCTGCTCATCATTTCATCATAGTCCCAACGTTTGGAATAAGAAGACTGGACTCCCTCTCAGTTCAGTCATTACTCTGAGGTTGGACAAAAAAACACTCCACATTACAGTAATCCATGAGTCATTATAATACAATGGAAATTACCCTTCAACTAGTACCTTTTTACATACCTACTAGCAGGGCCGGCTCTTGTCATAGGCGACATAGGCGATCGCCTATTTGCGTTTGCGCCACCGCCTCAATATGTTTTTTGGTTTTTAAAAAATCATATTTCTGTCATTTTACGCCATAGAAAAGCGGTTCAACTACTGTGATCGGTATGACTCTCCTATTTCAAATATGCACGCCCTTGACGACCTGTCAATCAAAACAACAGCTTTGAAGCGCTTCGAACCCGCAGAATTGTTAGGAGAGAGAGAGAAGCAGTGAGGAGGGTGACGGTGCTTCAGAGGCTGAAAGTTCTGACTTATCTGATGAAGAAGATTATGAAAAAAATGAGAGAGAGTTGAGACTTGAGCCTGCTCAGACCAAGGTTATAATAGTTTTGGATGGGGAACTCCTGGTATTACACCTGTATGGACAGATGAAATCTGACACACACACACACACAGTAATTTCACCACTCCATATACTCATATACACCACCACTTACAAGCACATGCACAAGCACTTTGACCCGCGTTACCTGCCATGTTGTATTCTTCTCCTTATTTTCTTTTAACTCATGTGTTTGTTTTTTTTGTCAGTTTGTTTTTCTCTTTTCTGTTTCCTGCTTTTATGATGTGTGTTATTTTAAGTAGCCTATGTATCCCAACACTGTGATGGGAAGTTGCAATTTCATTGTATTATAATGCAGTGACAATAAAGGCCTCTAATCTAATCTAATCTCTAATCAAGACAATAAATTCAATCTCATGACAACTAAAATGACCTTTGACCTCTAAAGTTTTCTCAGGCCATCGTTAAGTTCAAGTTGATGTTTGTTCTGTGTTAGAAGTCGTGTCGAGGTGAAACTGAGACAATGTGCTGACGTCTGTAGGACTACGTCTGACTCTTCTTCCCTCCTCAGTCCACACAGACAGACTCACTCTCTGATGCTTCAACAACAACAATAATAATAACAACAATAATAACAATAATGTTGTGTTAAAACTCACTTGTCTCAATCTTCAGTTTCTCTGCTTCTGCTCCGTTCACTCTAAAATGGAGTCTGACCTGTTTAATTTTCACTTCCTTCTCTGCGTTTACAGGAAATCACATGACTCAGTGAGGGTGTGAGGTTCATAGTGACAAAGAGACAGGAGGTCACATGGTGCAGTACAACGACCTGTCAGTACCTGTATGGACAGATGAAACCTGACACCAGGTATAAACAGTGAGTTTAGGTCTAGGAGTGGTAGATTTAAAGACACAGCAGCAGCAGCAGCAGCAGCAGCAGCATTAACAGCAGCATTAACAGCAGCAGCAGCAGCAGCAGCACAGAGTCTCTCCACTACCAGTCACAGCTCAGTCTGATCTTAATGTAGCATCCCCGGCTAAATGATGGTCGGACTCTCAAACTGATGGTTCACAATGTTTTATTCCTTGGACCGTATTCAATGTAAACACACCGTAAGAGCTATGAAAAGAAGAAAACAAAATACAGTTACCTTTACTCTTACTTGAAATTACCTTTAACTGCCTTTATCACAAACAATCATGTAAGTTGACTCTCTTTTTATCTAATAAACTTATTGTAGACTCACAGGTTTTACTCCATGAATTTAAATATATATTTTAACTGCTACGATTGATGTTACAGTCATGAGGGAAAATTCACACTTTAACTGAAAGACAACCTCACATAGAGTGCAATATAAAACAATATTTGACATGAAATTAGCATTTTTAACCGTTCGTTTTTAACCCAATACACAGTTTTTAACCTTAGCAGACCGCATATAAAACAGACAAAATACATCCTGTTGCATTACTAAAACAACCAACGAGTTAGCTTATAGCTTCATCTCACTTCAATACAGACCGACACGGCAGCTCGCCGATGCTAATAGTAGCTACCGCTAACCACAATACACTTTATGCATGAAAATATCAACGGCAACCAAACTCGAGCCGGACATAAATATAGCATGAAATGGTAACAAAACAAACCTTGTGCCCCTTATTAGCCAGGTGCTAGGGCGTTCCATGTGAGTTAGGCACACTTTGCTTGCTTTTAGCATTGAAGACACTCTTAGCCTTGCAGACACACTTTTCCTACTGCCGGTAAACTCCGAAGCACCGGATATGTACGAGGTCTCAGCGAGACGCTTTCAAAATAAAAGCACTGAATATCCGTCTGCTTAATATATAAAAAATAAAAGCCTGGCTTTAAAGAATGTTACTAAGTAAACATAAAAACACATTTATAAAAATACTATGCTCATATTAAAGGTCATTTACACTCCCACCAAATCATTACTGGTTTTTCATCCCCTTATTAGATGTAAAGCATGAATGATTTCTAAACCATGTGACCTTTAACCTTTAGTGCTTGAGTCAAAAATGTCCATAAACTCTTCATACTGTAAAGGATAGGTTGTGGAGTGAAGGGGGTGATTAAACAGTCTCTAGGAGCAGGATCAGCTTCTGCACTGGACGTTCAACGATGGATGGCTTGCCAGAACGCTGTCCCTCCTTTCCCATCTTCTGATCTCCAACACGAATCTTCACTCTCCTCACTAGTCCATCTTTATCAGTCACTGTCTCTACAACTTTAGCCAATTTCCACTCGTTGCGAGGTTGATCTTCTGTCTTTTCCATCACAAAGTCACCGACCTTGAGGTTTCTCCTTGGGGTATGCCAGCGTTGTCTGGTGGCGATGTTGTACACATACTCTCTTCTCCACCGGCCCCAGAACTGCTCTGCAAGGTATTGAACACGGCGCCACCTCTTACGAGCATACATATCCTCTCTGATGAATCTGCCAGGAGGTGGTAAGGCTGCAGTGGGTTTCATGGTGAGTAGGTGATTGGGCGTTAGCGGCTCTGGACTATCTGGATCATTTAAGTTGCCAACAGTGAGTGGACGACTGTTCACAATAGCTGCTGCCTCATAAAAGAATGTCCGTAGAGAGGCATCGTCCAGCCTGCCTGATGAGGGTGAAAGAGTTGAACGAAGAACATTCCTCACCGTTCGGATCTGTCTCTCCCATACGCCTCCAGCATGGCTTGCATGCGGAGCGTTCATGCTGAAGTCACACTGTTTCTCAGCCAAAAACGTAGTCAGACGATCAGCATCCAATTGCTTGAGAGCTTCATTCAGTTCATTTTTAGCTCCAACGAAGTTCGTTCCTTGGTCACATTTTATGTCACGTACCGCTCCTCTTATTGCAATGAAACAACGAAGTCCATTTATGAAAGCATCTGTCGACATGTCGTCTAACATTTCAATGTGGATAGCTCGACAGCAAAGGCAGGTGAAAAGCAGTCCGTATCTCTTTTGTACCTTGCGTCCTTGTTTGGTGAAAAACGGACCGAAACAGTCCATTCCACAATAGGTGAAAGGTGGTGATGGATCCACACGCTCAGACGGCAAATCTGCCATTTGCTGCTCCTCTGTGAATCTTCTGAGTTTTCGACATGTAACACATTGATGCAGATGCGTTGCCACAGCTCTGTTGATTCCTGGAATCCAGAATCCATTTGATCTGATCTCATAAATAGTCAAGCCTTTTCCTTGATGTTGGACTTTCTCGTGACAGTGAGCAATTATTGCCTTGGTGATGGGATGACTCTTTGGTATGATCACTGGATGCTTCAGTGAGGTAGGGAGTGATGCATCTTTCAGTCTTCCTCCCACCTTGAGGAGTCCATCCTGATCAAGAAAAGCATCCATCTGAAACAGTTTACTCTGAGAGGGAAGTTGAGTTACCTTACTGAGCAACTTTAACTCTTCTGGATACGCGTGTCTCTGTAAGTCTCTTATGATGATGCAGCGTGCGTCTTCTCGTTCTTGGACGGTGCTGTGGTCCGTTGACTTATCATGTCTGACACGACGAATGAGACGAGCGACAGCCTGAGTTGCTTTTGACCACGAAGAAAACTTTGACAGGCGGTCTGAGAGACTCAGCTGTTCCCGTGTCTGTGTGTTTAGAGTCTGAATCCTCTTGACTTCAGGATCTCCAATCTGTATTTCTGCGCTAACATCTGTAGCTAGAGGTATCTCTTTCTCCCATAAGAACCGAGGTCCTTTGAACCAGCTTGATGTGAGAATCTCACTTGCACTTGATCCCCTAGATGCGATGTCTGCAGGGTTATCAGGTTTTTTCGAGTGATACACTCCGTGGTGAGGAATGTACCACTTCTCTCCTTCCTTCCCTTGATCCTGAACTTCCTCTGCCTCACCCTTTTCAATGATTTCATTCATAAACTTCACATAATGTTCTTTGTACTTGTCATCCTTCGCCAGCTTTCTTTTAAGGTGACTGAGCCGTACCATCGCCAGTTGTTTGTTGTCAGGGAGATAGGGTCTCTCTTTAAAGGGGAGTGGCATCTCGTAATGTCCATGAATGTTCCTCTTGATCCCTTCCTTTAACATATCCAGGAAGCGGATGTCATCCTGAGACACAGTCTTTCCGTCCTTATTGGCATCTTTAAAGTCAGACTCGAGAACCCTGAGTGCCTCAGCTGGGGTCACTGGAGGAAGCTCTCTGACTGAAACTCTGTGACACATGTTGGTGATGCTTGGTGAGTTGTGGTGAGGTGAACAGCCTACGACACTCCACCCCAAATCCTTCTGAACTGCATATGGTTCGCTATCTCCTCCAAGGATTACCTGCCGTGGTGCCAGTGCCCTTGAGCAATTGTAGCCGATCAGCAGACCGACTTCACATTCCAGCTGTGGTGGGATTTCATCTGCTATTTTGATGAGATGATTCCAGTTCCGTGCCGTGTCACAGGTAGGAATGTGTGTTCGATTCACTGGTATACAGTCCTTGGTGTAAGCAGGGGGGAGATCAATGTGGATAGCAGAGCAGTAACCTCTCACTCTCAAACCTGACACTCTTTGACTATGCATTAATGCATCCTTTCCTGTCATGGTTGTTAGTTTCAGTCTTACAGGATGAGTTTCAGTCTGTAAACTATTGCTGACTTCTTGGTCAATGAAGACTGTATCGCTTTGGGTATCAAGCAGCGCATAAACAAGTCTTTCCGTACCTGGATTGCTGACAGAAGAAACCCACACTGGCACTATCATTGAAGTGTTGGTAGATGGCTCCTTAGTTGCCACACTGAGAGCCAATGTGGTTGCTGTTTCCTCTGTGTTACTTTGATTTGAGACTGACGTGGGCTTGGCCTTGGTGTAGGTGTCATCATGGAGAAGCGTAGGATGTCTTGCTTTACATTTGTCGCATGAATGTCTATTGCGGCAGTCCTTGGCGTTATGGCCCGTCCTCAAGCAGCCATAGCAAAGCTTCTTTTCTTTCACATATTTCCGTCGTTCCTCCAGAGCTTTCCCTTTAAACTCAGGACAGCGATGAAGTTGATGTTTACTGTCTTGACAAAACACACATGGTGGCTTTAAACCTGTCCTTTTTTTTCTTTTTTTTTTTTTTTTTTTTTGGCGTTTTTGCCTTTATTTGATAGCACAGTGAGACAGACAGGAAAGGGGGGAGGCAGAGAGAGGGGGAATGACATGCAGGAAAGGTCTGCCCGACGCGGGACTCGAACCGGGGACGCCTGCGTTGAGGACTGGAGCCTCTACATGGGGCGGCCGCTTTAACCACTGCGCCACGCACCGCCCCAAGCTGTTCTTAACTGTCCTTGTGTTTCATTCTCTGTAACTGTCTGTGTGTAATAAACACTGGATTTACATTTCTTTTCTTTCAGATGACGTGATGAGTTAGCCTCTGATGAGTGGAGAGCGTGGAATGAAGTAATAGGATTACATGCAATTTCTGCCTCCGTTACAATGAAGAAGACAAACTCCTGGAAGCTGGGAAACTCCTGGTCAACTCTCATGACTTGAGTGACCTTGCGGTTCCACTGTGATGCTGCCCAATCAGGTAGCTTTTGGACCAATTTCTGGTTTTCTTCACAATCGTTCAAAATGTTCAGACCTTTAACGTAAGGCATGGCTTCCAGACATGAGTGTAAGAAATCAGCGAATGCTCTAAGTCCCTCAGCATCTCTTGGATGGACCTTTGGCCAGTTTGTTAGTTTTTCCCTGAATGCTTTTTGTATAACAAACGGCTGACCATACCTGTGGTTGAGACGGTTCCATCCATCTTTGTAGGCTTCATCATCATTTCTATAAAATATGCCATCAAGTGTCTTTCGAGCTGGACCTCCTACATATTTTTTCAAATAATGTAATTTGTCAGCTGAAGCAATGTTCTTTTTGTCTATGAGGGATGTGAAGGAAGCCTTCCACTCAATGAACTGGATAGGGTCACCAGTAAATACAGACGGTTCTGGCATTGGGAGCCTGTTCAGAGCTATGCTATCTTGGACTGCCTGAGCCAGATAACTTACATCTGTCCTTGCAGGTGATGCTGTCATTGTGATATCAGTGGGCTGCTGTATGAGAGCTGAAGGAGGAGGATACACAAACTGATGATCTCTCGTTCTCATCTGATCTACAGAATGAACACTTGCTTCCTGCATTACTTCCTGATCATAAGTTGTGAACCTAGCTCGTGCAGCTTTAATGTCCTTCTCTGCCTTTAATCTTTCCAACTCACGTTTTTGAGCTTCAAGTTCTTTCCTTTGTTGTCCCTCTAGGAGTTGAATCTTTTCTTTTTGTTTCTCCTCCTTCAGTAACACTTCATACTCTGCTTCCTTTGCTGCTAATTCTGCTGCAGCGTCTGCTCTTTTTGCTGCTATAACAGAGTGTTGACTGGAACCTTTACTTGAGTGTTGACTTGGAGGTGAAGCTGTGGATCCGTAGATGGAGCGAGCGTAGTCTCTGTTAAGAAGCTCATGAAGACGTTGCCTTACAGCTTCACTATCAAATTCTTCATCTATGCCTGATATCCTTTCAAGAGCAATTTTAACAATGTCCCTTGTAACTGCCTCACAGGCATCAATACGACGTCTTGTCTCATTAGATGGAGTGAGGTGAGCTCTGATGTCTATGTACAGGTTTATAACACAGTTTTTTCCTTCTTCTAGTGTGTCTATAAGAGTTGCAATGTCACTTTCAGGAATGTTTAACTTTAACTGTTTTCTAGCCTTACGTGCCTGGATCTTCCATTGTTCATAAATGTGAGTCAACCTTTTCTCCTTTTTGTGGGCCTCCTCCTCATGAAATGCAAGCATCTTTTCCGTGGGATTCCGTAGGCGACCAGAGCGACGGAGATCCTCCTCTTCAGTATCCTTATCCTTCATCTGTTCGGAGTCTCTGTCGTCTGGAGGCGTCTTTACTGATGCTTCCATGTTGTGAGCAGGTACCACAATCCTTGACCATCACATCAGGTCCCTCTACAGTTGTCCTTGGTCAGCGGCGTGATGTGACGGATGAGGTGAAGCTCTTACTGTAGCATCCCCGGCTAAATGATGGTCGGACTCTCAAACTGATGGTTCACAATGTTTTATTCCTTGGACCGTATTCAATGTAAACACACCGAAGAGCTATGAAAAGAAGAAAACAAAATACAGTTACCTTTACTCTTACTTGAAATTACCTTTAACTGCCTTTATCACAAACAATCATGTAAGTTGACTCTCTTTTTATCTAATAAACTTATTGTAGACTCACAGGTTTTACTCCATGAATTTAAATATATATTTTAACTGCTACGATTGATGTTACAGTCATGAGGGAAAATTCACACTTTAACTGAAAGACAACCTCCCATAGAGTGCAATATAAAACAATATTTGACATGAAATTAGCATTTTTAACCGTTCGTTTTTAACCCAATACACAGTTTTTAACCTTAGCAGACCGCATATAAAACAGACAAAATACATCCTGTTGCATTACTAAAACAACCAACGAGTTAGCTTATAGCTTCATCTCACTTCAATACAGACCGACACGGCAGCTCGCCGATGCTAATAGTAGCTACCGCTAACCACAATACACTTTATGCATGAAAATATCAACGGCAACCAAACTCGAGCCGGACATAAATATAGCATGAAATGGTAACAAAACAAACCTTGTGCCCCTTATTAGCCAGGTGCTAGGGCGTTCCATGTGAGTTAGGCACACTTTGCTTGCTTTTAGCATTGAAGACACTCTTAGCCTTGCAGACACACTTTTCCTACTGCCGGTAAACTCCGAAGCACCGGATATGTACGAGGTCTCAGCGAGACGCTTTCAAAATAAAAGCACTGAATATCCGTCTGCTTAATATATAAAAAATAAAAGCCTGGCTTTAAAGAATGTTACTAAGTAAACATAAAAACACATTTATAAAAATACTATGCTCATATTAAAGGTCATTTACACTTAAACAGCCTCAGATCTCCATCTTCCTGCTCTGTGGTGACACCATGGCTGCTCTGGACAATAAGGACATCACCACCACCACAGGAGACCTTATAGTCACTCACAGTACATGTACCGTGCTGCTCATCATTTCATCATAGTCCCAACGTTTGGAATAAGAAGACTGGACTCCCTCTCAGTTCAGTCGTTACTCTGAGGTTGGCAAAAAACACTCCACATTAATCCATGAGTCATTATAATACAATGGACATGACCCTTCAACTAGTACATTAACCTTTTTTACATACTTACTAATTCTATGAGGTATAAGTGTAAATGGCAGCTAGTCTTGTCCATTATAAGTTATGCAGTTCTGCCACTTTACGTTTTTTGTGCTTTTATTTTATTTTATTTTTATTATTTATTTTGTTACTTCCTGTTATTGCTGTACATCTAGTTCATCGTCTTCTAGGTTACCAATTAAAGGATTAAGAATAGCTCATCTAAATATACATATAATGTTTAAAAAATAAAATACAGTATATTTTAGAAACTATTCTAGAGTGGGATTTTCACATCAGAAACACATTTGAATACTACAGTAAATAACACCTTACTAATGACGGGTATAATGTTTAGAGAAGGTTAGAGAGGATCCAGGAACAGTGGGAGTGGAAGCAATATGGTTTCAACTTCTACTACCTCATCACTTTTATTATTGCACAGATTACAGGAAAAACTTTTATTGTGACACAAACAACAGGAAATACTTTTATTTGTGACACGAACTACTTGACTTGACTTTATTAAAGGGACAACGAGGAGTTTTGGAAAAGCGAAGCGTTTTCACACTACATTTATGAGCCTCCGCGCACACCGTAAAATTCTTTTGACCGGCGCAAGACGGACTCATGTTTTCATTCATCAAGAATTAAAGTCAGAGGTTCAAAGAGGTTCAGTTACCGTCGTAGTTCCGACCATAAACGGCGATTCAGCTGCGTTATTCTCATGACTCGTTGCGAAACCGAAAGTAAAAAACGCTGGTCGGCTCGACCAGCATCTCCGCCACCACTAATAATAACAAAATAACGATAGAGACAGAACGATATATTTATCTAAAATGGGCCCATTAACAAGTGTGGGTAGCGGAGATTCATCCACATTAACGTGAGACTTTTTTATAACCGTATAGAAACTCCTCGTTGTCCCTTTAAGTCAACTTGGTGCTATACAAATCAGTACACCAACAAAACACCACCAGGGAGTTTTAACAATACAGAGACAAGCTTTCATACAAAAACATTGTAAAGTTTACATAAATTCAAAGTTTTTATAGCTTTCATGTTGATGGATTTTTTTAAATCGACTCAATATATTGTTTGGCTTCATTTTCAAAAATAATAAAGAGTGGTTTTTGATTAGTGTAACGACATTTATGAATGTGCCATTTGGCTAACTGTATAATAAGATTGATGATATAGTATTGTTTTTCTTTTGCAGATGGATTCTCAGTGAAGCCAAACAATATACAGTATGTTCAAACCACAGGGAAAAACAGGTTCAATCGAAAAAGAAATCAGGATGCAAATATCTTCCCATAATTTGGTTGAGAAAGGGCGAGACCAAAATAAATGAAAAATATCTTCAGGGTGTCCTACACAGAAAGAGCAGTTCTGCAATCTACCGGTATATCTTTTTTAATTGTTGTAAAAAAAATTTTTTTTAAACTTTGGATGGGTACATTTTGTGAGTTATTTTAAAAGATACTTCTATTAATTATATATCTAGCAGGTAAGTTCCAGATCTTTTTCCAGTTAAGGTTATTAATAATAATAAGTTATTCCATATGATGAACTACTTTTATTGTGGTAGGCTACAGGAAGTTCTTTTATTGTGGCGGTCTGCCCTCAGCTGGTCCATGGGGAGAACTGCAGTGTTGTAACATCCCAACAGTGTTTCTTTAATTTAATTCTCAAAACCTGAACACAATATTCCACAGTAACACTTTATCATAAAAGTTCACGTCTCTGTGCATCGTGTAAATATTCCTGAAGAGGAGTTTCCATAGTTCCGGTTCAGCTGCTGCAGCGCGGGGAGCTTAAAGCAGATATCAGCTTCACGGCCGTTTCGGCTAATGCTGCGTTCAAGGCAGGCTTTTGAAACCGTAAGTTACAGCTTCAAGTCACAACTACGACTTGGTAGCGTTCCAGGTAACCCGTAGCTCGTGTTTTTACCATCCTGTTGTCTGTGAAAGTTCCCTATAACGGCCACTCGTAACTTCCGACCCGTGAACTCGTACCAGATCGAACTGGTATGACTTCACAGGAAGGAAAAACACAAAGTACGAGTTTCTTTGAACGCACCATGAGTTAGCAGCCCCCGCCCTTGTCAGGCATCAATTGGTCCTCGTGCTACGTCACCACATTCACGCGCATCCCTTGGCTGCACACACAGCCCTTCATGCCGTTCTCTCTCCTCATTGGATAACACTTGTATCCCACAAGGAAAATTTTCTCCTCGGGTTACAGCAGAGCAGAGTGACGGAGAGACTCGTGTTTAGGCTGAAATACTTCATGTAAGTGATTGCTGACGGAAAATAGGACTATTTAGGACTTATATTAACAAAAACATTCCACTGATATCTGCTTTAATGAGTGAAACACAGCAACAGTCAGTGTGGTGGGTCCAGGTCCAAACTGCTGCTGTTGTGATGCTCTCTCTGTAGCTGCTGAGCTAGCAGCACTTTAACCCTCATTTATTCTGCATCAAACCGCGAGTTCACGGAACAACGGAGCTTTATTAACTTTTACTGAGTTTTACCATAGATATATATAAGAACTAGATGACTCACCCCCAGCTGTTTCCCAAAGACACGGCGTAGCCAGTACGGCGGCCATCTTGGAACGGGCAACTCTCTCCCTCAGAGCATTAAGCCTCTGCTGCATGTTCTGCTATAATGACCACAACTTACTCAGTTTTTGTCCGATTTCAAAACGGTTTGATTTTTATGAACGTTTATGCAGTTATGATGCAGCATACTTAGAATCACGGATAATTTTAATAATATATATTTTTTTGTAAAAGTAACATTTTAGTGACATTATGCAAATAGTTAAAGTAATAGCTACATATTGATTTATTTTACACAGTTATGAATCGTTTTTTTAGTGCAGATGACTGGATCACCTATCTACTGCACTGTAACTGCAGCCAGAGTCAGGGCAAATTGCCCGTCCTCATATGGCCGACTGTGAGCTACGCCTGCGTGTAGTCAGATCCACCCCCTTGAGTTTTACCGCCGAGTTTTATTGTCAGAAACGGACGTGACATCAGTTAATATGACGACGTTCCTCATTAGCATAATCGCGGGTAAGTGTGTGTGTGTGTGTGTGTGTGTGTGCTGATTGTGCTGCTTCCACAGGTGTGTTTCAGTGTGAGAGTTTTCTTTTTTCCAATTGCTAAAACACAATTTTGCAAACTAGTATTCATCAAACTCACACACCCAAACTGCAAATGACCTCATATATCCTGCAAAATGAAGCTCTGCAACCAAAACTATATAGCATTACCAAAATCAAACTGTTGCACCAAGCAGCACACACTTCACTCATATTACTGGATTTTTAACTAACCAGCTACAAACTGTTGGGCAGAATGAAAAGCACTCTCATCTCTAGTAGCTTTGCCATGACACTAACATAGTTCAAATTGTAGAGAATTATTCAGATTGTTCACATGCACAGAAACATTTGCAGATATACACATAGCCTACTGTTGTTGATTTTTTTTCTCTTTCACCCAACAAGTTAGTGCAACATATGCACAGCAGATATATTTACATTGGAGTGAACAAAACAGTCAACTGTGTGGAATATTTTGGCTGAAAACATTAGAAATAGTAAAAGCCTGAGTGAGTTTAAAAGAAAGTTGAAACAACAGATGTTTGATTTGTACAGGAGGGAAGATGGGGGTGGTTAAATAAAATAAAATAAATAACTAAATATAGGATGTAGGACTGTTGAGGGAGTTTGCGATGTTTGTTTGTGTGCTTGTTTTTTACTTATTTATTTCTCCAGTGCAGCCTCCACCCAGCTGATCCCACACAGCTGCAGCTCCTCGTGGACCTGAAGCTCCAGTGCAGCCTCCGAGGTCTCAGCCGGTGCAGCAGGTAGCGTTCAGGACTAGTAGGGATGGAGCGACGACTGGTATCGAGGTCAAACTCTGTCAACAGTTTACCCGGTAGCAGTTCACCGTCTGTGTGTAAATTAATCTCATTATCTGGGTGGATAATTATCAGGATTAGGGCTGCAACTGACCATTATTTTGGTTGTCGGCTCATCTATTGATTATTTTTTCAATAAGTCGATTAGTCACGATTATTTTGGCTGCATCTATTTCGACTGTGGTTTTACCTCATATTCTCGGAGCAAATAAAAAAAAAACATGAAACATGTTTTTGTAACAATTGTTTTAAAATTGTTACTGTAATGAAACAGAAATTAATGAAATAATACAATATGAAAGTCAGGGTTTCCCCCAGATAGTTGTTTTCTCCAGTGCAGGGTTCAAGGTCTCAGCTGGTGCAGCAGGTAGCGTTCAGGACTAGTAGGGATGGAGCGACGACTGGTATCGAGGTCAAACTCTGTCAACAGTTTACACGGTAGCAGTTGCCGTCTGTGTGTAAACAGGGTATCCGCGGGGTCTTGAAAAGTATTAAAAGGTGATAAATCAATTTGGGGAAAATTAAGACCCTTAAAAAGTATTACAGGAAAAAGTATTTTCATGACTTTATAAAGTCTTAAATTTTGAAGGTATTTTTTCTGAATTCGCTGTCCAAGAGCCCTTAAACAACATTGTAAAAGTGTGTGAATTTATTCATTTTATGAAAAAACAAAGATGAAGCGGTACATAAAAAAAGAATATAAGATTGTTGTTTTTGTTTTTTGAGAGTGGAGCAATGTTTTTTTTTTTATAAACTTTGCCTTATCCCAGCCTTTTTTGAATTCTGATGTATCATAGTAGTCTACCATATCACAAATTAAAACTGCATGTTACGTTGAAAGTGTCACTGATGTAAATGGTTACAGCTTGAAGTGGCGGTGAGGTATTGAAAAATATTGAGAAGGTCTTGAAAATGTCTTCAAAAGGTATTAGAATTAACTTCAAGATTCCTGTATATACCCTGGTAAATTAATCTCTTTATCTGGGTGGATAATTATCAGGATTAGGGCTGCAACTGACCATCATTTTGGTTGTCGACTAATCTATGGATTATTTTTTCGATAAGTCGATTAGTCACGATTATTTTGGCTGCATCCTGTTTCGACTTTGGTTTTACCTCATATTCTCGGAGCAAATTAAAAACCCATGAAACATGTTTCTGTAACAATTGTTTTAAGATTGTTACTGTAATGAAACACAAATTAATGAAATAATACAATATGAAAGTCAGGGTTTCCCCCAGAAAACTTGTTTTTCTGTGACGGGGGGCCAGACCCTAACGAGTCATATTATCATAACCATGTGTTATCATTAGACATTTATTCAACATATTCAAACAGCTATTACAATAATAATAATAATAATACACACTGACACACAATAACACAATAATACACACTAATACACACTAAGACACACTGACACACAATAACACAATAATACACTAATACACACTAAGACACACTGACACAGTAATACACACTAATACACACTAACACAATAATACACTAATACACAGTAACACACTAATACACAATAATACACACTAATACACACTAACACAATAATACACTAATACACACTAAGACACTAATACACACTGACACACAGTAACACACACTGCACACTAACGCACACTAACACACTAACAACTCCCACACTAATACACACTAACACACACTAATACACACTAACACACACTAATACACACTAACACACACTAACACACACTTATACACACTAACACACTAATACACAATAATACACACTAAGACACTAATACACACTAATACACACTAACACACTAACAACTCCTACACTAACACACACACTAACACACTGACACACACTAACACACACTGACACACCAACACACTAATACACACTAACACACAATAAGACATACTGACACACACTGACACACTAATACACACTAACAGTAATACACACTAACACACTAATACACACTATTACAATAATACACACTAACACACATAAATACACACTAACACACACTAACAACAGCTCCTACACTAATAGACACTAACACACACACTAATACACACTAACACACAATAAGACACACTGACACACTAATACTAACAGTAATACACAATAACACACTAATACACACTGACACACACTGACACACTAATAGACACTAACACACACTTAGAGTTCTAAGTTCTAATACACACTATTACAATAATACACACTAACACACATGATACACACTAACACACATAAATACACACTAACACACATAATACACACTAACACACACTAATACACACTAATTATCACACTGAATCACAAAACCGAACGCTCACAAGCCAAGAGTGTGACGAGCGGCTGGAGTCGTTGCCATGGAAACCCGCTGAGCGATACGAACGGCAGCTAAGTGGAGTTAGTAAATATTGCAGCACCAGTTGTAAGAGTGAAAAGCCGCGCGGCGCCAAACGGTGGCGACAGCAGGAGCGACATCACGGCAGCTGCACCTGCTGCCAGAAACTCGGCTGCAGACTGAGGTGAGTGGACAAATAATGTTTGTGATGATGATCATTGTGATGCTAGCGACGTGACTGAAGCTAACGTGTCTCGTAGCTGCAGAGTCACCCGCTGCCTAACGTTAGCTAAGGTCGGTCCACAGGCGCCTAGAGTCATGGATGCTGCCATAGTTGACCCTTTGTCAAGTCCCGCTCTCCACGGTTACTGTTGCTAGGTTGGACAGACAATGGTCACGGAAGGGTTAACTCCCATTGGAAACCATTGAAAATGAGGCAGATTTAAATTTGTTTGTAGCCGAAGGAAATTTTGAATTAACTTATACAACAGAAAAATGGTCTCCGTGATAGAAGACAGACGTGGCTAAAGAGCGATTGAACGGACATTACATGACTAACGAAAGGTGGGAAAAAATCATCGTTTTGGTCACTCACTAGCTAGTAACGGCGCTAGATAATGTTAGCTACAAGCTAACGCTTATTGTCGACTCATCTATTGATTATTTATTCGATAAGTCAATTAGTCATGATTATTTTGGCTGCGACTTTGGTTTTACCTCATATTCTCGGAGCAAATTAAAAACCCATGAAACATGTTTTTGTAACAATTGTTTTAAAATTGTTACTGCAATGAAACACAAATACTGACACACTAATAAACAGTAACACACTATTACACACTAACACACTAATACACAATAAAACACACTGACACACTAATACACAATAACACACTAATACACAATAATACACACTAATACACACTAGCACACACTAACACACTAATACACAATAACACACTAATACACAATAATACACACTAACACACTAATACACAATAATACACACTGACACACTAACACACTATTACACACTAATACACAAAATACACACTAACACACTAATACACAAAATACACACTAACATACACTAACACACACTATACACACTAATACACACTGACACACACTAAGAAACACTAATACACAATAACACACACTAACACACTAACAACTCCTACACTAACACACTGACACACACTAACAGAAACTAATACACACTAACACACACTAACACACTAACACACACTAATACAAACTAATACACAATAACACACTCATACACACTGACACTAATACACAATAATACACACTGACACACACTAACACACACTAACAGCTCCTACACTAATACACACTAACACACACTAATACACACTGACACACACTAACAGCTCCTACACTAATACACACTACGTAATACACACTAACACACATAATACACACTAACACACTCTAACACACACTGACACACACTAACACACACTGACACACACTAACACACACTAACACACACTAATACACACTAATACACACTAACACACACACTAATACACACAAACACACACTAATACACAATAACACACTCATACACACTGACACTAATACACAATAATACATACTAACACACTAATACACAAAATACACACTGACACACACTAACACATACTGGCACACTGACACACACTAACACACACTAATACACACTAACACACACTGACACACACTAATACACACTGACACACACTAACAGCTCCTACACTAATACACACTAACACACACTGACACACACTAACACACACTAACAGCTCCTACACTAATACACACTAACACACACTGACACACACTAACACACACTAACAGCTCCTACACTAATACACACTAACACACATAATACACACTAACACACATAAATACACACTAATACACACTAATTATCACACTGAATCACAAAACCGAACGCTCACAAGCCAAGAGTGTGACGAGCGGCTGGAGTCGTTGCCTTGGAAACCCGCTGAGCGATACGAACGGCAGCTAAGTTTTTTTTTTTTTTTTCCTTCAAATTTTTATTGAAAAAGTACAAAAATAAACAACACTGGCATTTTTCATAGTGCATATACCATAAGTGTCAAGGGAATGCCAGATGAACATCATTCAACATTAGTGCAAGTTAATTCACAATAGGAACATACACATTAGTGCTTCAATAGAATCAGTGGTGTGCGGTCAGGGGTAGCAGGGCCAGCACTGCTAGCCCTGTCAAAAATGAAATAATTATTATTTTTTATAATTGAAAAGTGATTCTGAAATGTGTCTGGAGTCAATTACTTGTTCAGTATGCAACTTTATCCAGAAAACGATTGGTTTTGTGGAACTCAAATTTCCTATGTCCTATAAACGCATCACAGCTCCGTTCCTCGGCTGGGGCCAGCAGTAGTTGCATTGCTAGCCTTTGGTCGAAGCTGGACGCTGCTATTGGGTTAAAACGTTGAGTGACAGTATCATCAGCCAATCAGATTTTGATGTGTTATTGACAGAACGCCCTAGGGCCAGCGGAGTTTCTAGTGCTGGCCTTGGTGTTGTCATTGAAGTTAGCCTGACTGATTGGCCCATGGGCAGCTGCGTGATGACGCACGTAGTCTGTTATTCTGGAAAGCTGATGGCGGGTGATTTAACAGCAAGATTTTGTGATACGACTGCGGACCTT
Organism: Trachurus trachurus; assembly: GCF_905171665.1. Lineage (NCBI taxonomy): Eukaryota > Metazoa > Chordata > Actinopteri > Carangiformes > Carangidae > Trachurus > Trachurus trachurus. The sequence continues at coordinate 2,309,760 of NC_139900.1, forward strand.
TGCAGAAAAAAATTGATTTTTTGCAAGACAGACGCCTAAAATGGATGCTAACTACAAACCAACAAGCTTTGTGTGGCATAAGGTGGGAAACTATGGTACGACTGGTTGACAGCTAGCTCGGAGCACAACAAGCTGTTCTGATGGACATGTCCACTCTTCAGTACAAGCCGTGGTGATGGGTGAGTGCCAGTTTTTTTTTTAAAACTTTCTCAGATTGGCGCTGCATACTGTTGGGCTAATAGGCTACTGTATGCTTTTGGTGTTGCTTCTGGGTCAAAAACTCTCTCTCTCTCTCTCTCTCTCTCTCTCTCTCTCTCTCTCTCTCTCTCTCTCTCTCTCTCTCTCTCTCTCTGTGGGTGTGTCTCAACCATTAAGACATTGTTAATTTTTAATTTTTGTGGGCACGCTCTTTGGCATGGGTCTGTTACAGAAATTGATTTTATTTTTGAAGTGATTAAGAAGTTGGGCAGTAGGTGCTGTTTTTCATGTTTTGTGTCATATGGTGCGTAAAGTGGTGAGTGATCTAAGGGAAGATGATCAGATGGCGATGCTGCACAGTGGTGTCTTGATGCGTTGTGGTTGTTCAGCGGTCGTTGGTGTTGATTAAGTAGTGTTGCACAATAGTGGCCTTGCATTTTTTACATTTAATTTTTTTATTTTTTGGGGGGGAGGGGGGGGGGGTTGAGGGTGTTACTGCTGGCCCTGACTGAAAGGCCACCGCACGCTACTGAATAGAATACATTTAGAGCAGTTGAAATAAAAGTAAAATCAAAATAAACATCTCAAAATAAATAGTCAAAAAACAAATTAAATATAAAATAGAGTAAACATTGATTTCATAAGGGGGATTCAAATCAATTTTAGTTATTCATTTCAGTGGGATAATTCTTTAAATTATCGTATAGTTTTTGTGCCTTTATTTCTGTTACAAGTTTTAGTGATTTCATGTACAATTTAAATTCATTCATGAAGACAATAAATTTTGGGGATGACTTCATAACTCTATTCTTGTGGATGAAAAATTTAGCTAGACAAAGAATTAAATTGCAACAGAGTTCATCATATTTGTTTTGTAAGATCATACCGAAAGTGACATCATCACGAGAGATAGCAGCTGGAAATAATACTATTTTTTGTTTGATCCAATTGTGGATGTCAATCCAGAAGGTTTGTATTATATCACATGAGAAGAAGATATGGTCCGTGGTTTCAATGTCATTTTCACAAAATGTGCATAAATTGTCATCGATATTAAAGCGTAGTCTAAGTAATTCTTTAGAAGGATAAATGTTGTTCATAATTTTAAAGTGTGTTTCTTTCGTTTTGGGGGGTATAGGAAATTTTAGGTACATTGGGCCTCATTCACGAACCGTTCTTAGGAACAAATTTGTTCTTAAATCCTACTTACGAAGTTTTTACGAAGATTGTGGCATTCATGAATGTTTTCTTATCCAGAATTTGTTCTTAACTAAGAACAAAATCTACGAACAGTCAGGAGTATACTTACGCACTTTTAGGTGCTGAGACTTCTGCAAAAATAACCAATTATAGCGTTTTCTTTTGTTCTGCAGTTGTATGACATTATATGATTTGAATAAGAATTATTTTCTTACCTTTTATGATGTTTTTAATAATCATATATATTAATAATAATAATTGACAAATCATTGCAGTCTCTTAAAAAACATTATAGACACTTAATTCATATCAGTTGTTTTTTTTCTCTTTTTATTTTTTTTGGGGGGGGGCATACAGCTGCCGATATGATTTTTTTTTCCTAATTATGGGCTGCAACAGTGCACACTACACACAACTGTTTTTTTTTCATAGGTGATAATAAATATGAAGATATTTATGATGGCACACGTGAGAGTGTGGTCTCTCTGATAACAACCCGAAGAGCTGCATCCACTGCTGACGCAATTAAATATAGCCTAAATATAAATATAAAAATATAAACTACATATAAGCCTTTTGTTTGTTTCTTTGTCTCATTCCTGCCGCAGTAGCGCCACTTCACTACTTAAGTTCTTTTTACGTTAGGAGTCTGGTGCTCCCTCCCAGATTTTCATTTGAGCATTTCAACTTTCTTTCTCACTTCACCTTCTCTGCTCAGGGCCTGTGGGTGCTGTTTGCACACGGCCCTGCAGTCTCATGCCCTTTTACGGGCATTGATGGGGCCGTTACCTATGCTAATCCTATGTTAATTAGACTCACCTGGCACACGCCCTCAACTTACGAGGAGATGGCATAAGAACACAGCTGCGAACAATTGTGAGGCTTACGAACGCGTTGATGAATCTGACGTAGGGTTTTCTTAAGGAACTTCTTAAGAACAACTTAAGAAAGAATCTAAGAAGGTTCTTAAGAAGATATTGGTGAATGAGGCCCATTGTTCTTAGTTTATCAATTGATTTATTATCAAATTTATGTAGGATATTATTTTTGTTTTGTTTGCCGGGGAACAGTGTTTCCGTGAGGCAGTTCCTTATAAAATGATTGTTACATTTTTTGTCTAGGATTAAAATCCCCTGTACTGACAGTGGGCTCAGTTGTGGTATTATAGGTTGGTGGGCCAATATATTTTTTGTTAGAAATACAAATCCATGAGGAAGTGCTTTTTGTAATTTAATAAAGTCTGTTTTGGATGGGTTGAATTTATGTTTAGTGCAAAATTGTTGATAATCTAGGAGATTACCATTGGTATCCATTAAGTCAACCACAGACCATATATTCCTCTCATACCATTCCTGATAGAATAATGATTTATTTCGGTATAAAACATATCTATTATTCCAAAGCATAGTAGTGTGGGGTGAAAAGTTATGCACATATAACATTTTCCAATATAATAGAATTTGTTTATGAAACTCTGACAATGATATAGGCAATTTATTGATGTTGAAGTCTGCCATGAGAAGACGTTTTAAACCTCCGATCTTATTGAACAGGGAATTGGGAACACAATACCAAAATGAGTTGCTATGTTTGATCCAAGATTTCAACCAATTGATTTTTAAGGTTCCATTGAGGCAATCAAAATCAATAACTTTTAAACCACCATCTTTAATTTCTTTAACCATATTACTTTTTTTCATATAGTGTGGCTTGTTCCTCCAAATAAAATTCATATTAATTTGGTTAATAGACTTGATTAATTTATTTGAAATGGCATTAGAGTAGGCTGGGTAAATGCATCTTGATAGACATTCCATCTTGGTAAGGTAAATTCGGCCAAGTATTGAGAGGTCTCTTTGGAGCCATAAATTTAACTTGGCTTTACTTTCTTTTATTTTTTTTTCTACATTCAAGTATTGACTTTGTTTTTGGTCTTTTGTAAGGTGAACTCCAAGGTATTTAATTTCTGACTTGATTGGGATGTTACAGATGTCTTTTAGAGTTGTATCATGAATTGCAAATAGTTCACATTTATTTAAGTTCAAGGTTAACCCTGAAGCTTTGGAGAATTTTTTTATTTTTTCTATTGTTATTGGAATTTGGTGTCTGTCTTGTACAAATATCGTTGTGTCATCCGCAAGTTGGCTGATGACAATATCGGTACCTAAGACATTTAAATTTTTAATTTCAGTACAATTTTTAATGTAAATTGCTAACATTTCTGTGACTAATATAAACAAATATGGTGAAATGGGACAACCTTGTGGAATTCCCACATTAACATTAAAACTGGGGGTGGCTCCACAAGGTAGCATGACACAGCTGTTGATATTCTGATATAATCCTCTAACTAAATTCCTAAATTTGACTCCGAAACCTAAATGCTCAAGAACTTGGAAGATAAATGGGTGCTCTACGGAATCGAACGCTTTATAGAAATCTAAAAAGAAAAGAAAACCATCATGTTCTATTTGATTTCTATATTCAATAATGTCCATTACCAGCCGTATATTATTGTGGATTGATCTTCCCTTTAAGAAACCAGACTGTGTTTCTGCAATAAGCTCTGAAATTCCTGTCTGAAGACGAGTGGTGAAGATGTAGGTGAGTAATTTATAATCAACGAACGGCAGCTAAGTGGAGTTAGTAAATATTGCAGCAGCAGTTGTAAGAGTGAAAAGCCGCGCGGCGCCAAACGGTGGCGACAGCAGGAGCGACATCACGGCAGCTGCACCTGCTGCCAGAAACTCCGCTGCAGACTGAGGTGAGTGGACAAATAATGTTTGTGATGATGATCATTGTGATGCTAGCGACGTGACTGAAGCTAACGTGTCTCGTAGCTGCAGAGTCACCCGCTGCCAAGGGGGCAGTTGTCGGTCTGAGAAGTGAAGCTCACTTCCGCGTTCAAAAAGCTGCAATCCCCTCGGCTGTCGCTGGGGGCTGGCTCCAGAAGGGAGCAACTCCAATTGAGCCCCATGTTAAAATAGCCGATTTTACAGCTTAAAAAAACATATTTACAACCTGGTACATTTCATTTTTTTGGTCTCAACCGATAGTTTCTACCCCTGCACACACTCTGAGGGGGGTGAATTTTTTTTAAACTCTACCGTTTTACTGTTATTAGGTTTAAAGTTCTGGCCAATTAGGGCGCGGAAACGTTGAGTGACAGGTCCGGCGACCGCTGCTACGAGGCCAGTGGGCGGGCTCTCGGCCGGCCAACGGCCGCACCGCTCCAAATATGGCAAGTCAAATCCAACATGGCGCGGTTCAAACCCCCGTAGTAGCGGCACAAAACAGACTCCCCCAAACCAATGGGTGACGTCACGGACGCTACGTCCATTCTTTTTACAGTCTATGCCCGCTGCCTAACGTTAGCTAAGGTCGGTCCACAGGCGCCTAGAGTCATGGATGCTGCCATAGTTGACCCTTTGTCAAGTCCTGCCCTCCACGGTTACTGTTGCTAGGTTGGACAGACAATGGTCACGGAAGGGTTAATAGTCCAGTCATTTTATGAGAAAAGGTTTAATGCAGCAGAAGCAAACTCAACTGATTTTGTATCCTCAGCATGTCCTGAGTGAGGGGAAAAAAAGCCCCGAAGAATCCCATTAGGGGAAAGTTTTAAAAAACACCCAAACATATCCCATTTATACGCATATAAAACATTTTTTTCACATGAATACCGTAAAACACCAAATAAGGGCCCGAGCTTTTATTTGCTTAAATAGCTCAAATCAACAGGCGTCTATTAGGGACCTGCGTTTATTTGGGACCTGCGTTTATTAATAGTGTTCAACCTGGACCTCCTTCTGGGTAAAGAGGCTTCACTCTGTGGCGGCAGGCGGCTGTGGAATGATACGTGCGTTTCTCAAGGCATTACTGTAAATACGGCCAGGGCGGACTCGTTCTCGGTCTCGCTGACCACCGCGGTCCTGGCCCGCACAGGTACCAGGAGACTGAGACCCCCGTCATGTCGGTCCTCCGCCCTTCTTGATCCGCCGCAAGTTGCAAAAACCCTGTGGACGCCCAGTCTCTGCACTCCTCTCCCTCACTTCAGCACCTGTGTTGGCTCGCACCGTCCTTTTTTTAAATTATTATTTAAAACGAGGAGCGAGCCGAGCCGACACTGTGCAGCCCAGGACAGGTGCGGAAGTGCGGATGAGAGGAGTGGACAGACCGGGCAGGAGCAACCAGCCCAGAGGCGTCCTGTCAGTCCTCGGCCGTCTTTAACGTCACGAGACACCCGCTATATTTGCATAGAATATTTTTTGACAACCAGAAAAACAATGTTTGACCCGGCGTTTATTTGGGATGGGCGTTTAATATAAAAAATATTTTGCTACACCCGGCGGTTAATTGGGACCGGCGGCAATTTGGGACTCGGCCCTTATTTGAAGTTTTACGGTAGGGTAAAATTTTTAACCTTTAGATATCGCCATGAAAATTACTGAGTTGTAGGGGTGTGCATTGGCACTGCCCTCACGATTCGATTCGATTACGATTCAGCAGGTAACGATTCGATTCGATTCGATTCTCCGATGCATTGCGATGCATTGCAATGCATCAAAATTCTACTGCACAACACGGCAAATTTTTCATCAGTCATGAAATATTGAACAACAGATTTTATCGGCTGCTATGTGTTATCACTCTCCTGTATCTTTGACATAAATGTCATAAAATAAAATAAAATTGAATGGTACAGGTATTGGATATGGGATTTTCAAACCTGAAAAAGAAAACATAAATCACTTCTAGGGCTGCCCCCAAAAATTAGCCGACCAAAATTTCATTGGTCGATTGGTCGCAGGAAAAAACAAACAAACCTTTGGAGCCGTGTCTTGTCAATATTAACTCAAAATCATTATGACTTAACTATATGAAAGACTACGGGGCTTTTATTTTGAAGGGCCAGATACAGGAAGTCGTGACACTTTCTGTTGTTGTTGTTTTTACACGGCACGGCAGGTCTCTCTCTCTGCATCAGAGACCCCCCAGCCTGAGCTCAGTCCCTCCCCCTCCTCTACTGTGTTTATTGGTGATAACGGGCATGCTGCCTGTAGTAACGGTAAAACCCGACCGGCTTGTTGAATCTCGGACCCAACACGGCCGAACTCATGAGCGTTAATTAATTAATTCTCAACCCGACCGCGGGTGGAAAAAAAAAAAGGAAAAAGAAAGCCAGCGGCAACACTGCTACTGCTGGTGCTGCTGCTTAGCAGCTACCATGGATGTATTATATTAAGCTAGGCTGCGCATGTCGTTGCTCCGGAAACGCCCCCGGAGGTAATTGAAACTTCACAACTTTATTTGAGGCCAGAAAATAAACAGTGACATAATCGATTATGGCACGTTGCCACATCGATGCTGAATCGTGCATGTCCCGCATTGCAATGCATCGCTGAATCGATTATTGTTGACACCCCTACTGAGTTGATTACTTACATTAAGTCAAACCAAAAATGTATCACAAGTTTTTTTAAATTATTTGTTAACTCATTGAGTGCCACGCTCCTTTCCAAAGTTTTAGTCAAGTGTACCGGCAATTTAGACCATTTTTGACTTTTTATGTAGAGCCATAGTGTATTCTATATTATTGCCACCAACATATACTGTAGCTCAATTGAAAGGTTTAACTTAATGCTTCAAGTGGCCACAAACCGTTTGTTTCTACGTGCCTCCGTTCCTGAGAAAACTCAAGCTAAACATGGCTGGGTTTCACCAAAATCCCTCCTTTTTTTCTAGAAAAGGAGATAGAGCGTCTTTCATGAAAGGTGCTCTGTTTGTGTCTGTTGCTCTTCTGACACTCGCATTTCTGGATCAGAGGGCTCGTATAAGATAAATATATACAACAATTGTTGTTCTATTCACAAAACCACCATCGGGGGCGGGGGGGGGGGGGGGGGGATCATGAGCTGTCATGTGACTTTGATCGTCATCTATTTCAGTTCTCCTCGTCGTAGAGTCCCCAAATTTACATATAATGTGTATTAAAGTGTCTATTTTCATAATTTAAAAAAAAAATCTCGTTTTTGGCACTCAACGCATGGGAACGAAAAACGAGAAATTACGTGGTTGGCACTCAATGAGTTAACATGAGCACATTTGCATAAATCTGCGTAAATTTGCATAAATTGCACCGTTTTGACGGCACATGTATATATGAAGTTGCTGTGGTGGTACCGGCATGAAAATTGGAATGAGTTGACTTCATCGGTCAACCGACAAGTTGACCACTTTAAATTTCAAGATGACTGTAAAATCCCCTGATTCGCACAAACTGAAATACGCTGCTATGGCCGGGTTTTGGTTGATTTTTCAAGACAGCCACATCCTTAGTAGAGCAGGTATGACATGAGCCAACAGTGCATAATCCAATTACGTATGGCTAATTTGCATACATACAACACCTGATCTAAACATTGGGTAGAGCAGGTGAAAATGTCTTGTTCAATCTTGTTAACATATTACAGTTAAAAAACTTAAGGAATGGAACCAATTTAGGCCCATGAGCATTAATAGAGACGGAGCATGTCATACCTGCTCTACTAAGGATGTGGCTGTCTTGAAAAATTGCAGTCATCTTGAAATTTAAAGTGGTCAACTTGTCGGTTGACCGATGGAGTCAACTCATTCCAGTTTTCATGCCGGTACCACCACAGCACCTTTATATATACATGTGCCGTCAAAACGGTGCAATTTATGCAAATGTGTGCAGATTTATGCAAATTTGCTCATGTTAACAAAGAATTTCAAAAAACGTGTAATACATTTTTTGTTTGTCTTAATGTAAGTAATCAACACAGTAATTTTCATGGAGATATCTAAAGGTTAAAAATTTTACCCTATTCATGTGAAAAACATTTTTTATATGCGTATAAATGGGATATGTTTGGGTGTTTTTCAAAACTTTCCCCTAATGGGATTCTTCGGGGCTTTTTTTCCCTCACTCAGGACATGCTGATGATACAAAATCAGTTGAGTTTGCTTCTGTTGCAATTTGTTTAACCTTTTCTCATAAAATGACTGGACTATTAACCCTTCCGTGACCATTGTCTGTCCAACCTAGCAACAGTAACCGTGGAGGGTGGGACTTGACAAAGGGTCAACTATGGCAGCATCCATGACTCTAGGCGCCTGTGGACCGACCTTAGCTAACGTTAGGCAGTGGGTGACTCTGCAGCTACGAGACACGTTAGCTTCAGTCACGTCGCTAGCATCACAAGTTTGCTTCTGTTGCAATTTGTTTAACGTTGACCCCTTTTTTGGCCTAAAATTACTGGACTATAACTCCCATTGGAAACCATTGAAAATGAAGCAGATTTAAAATTTTGTAAGGAAATTTTGAATTAACTTATACAACAAAAAAATGTTGCCTGTGATAGAAGACAGACGTGGCTAAAGAGCGATTGAACGGGCATTACATGACTAACGAAAAGTGGGGAAAAATCATTGTTTGGTCACTCACTAGCTAGTAATGGTGCTAGCTATCGTCAGCTACAAGCTAACGCTTAATCTCCGCCGATTTCCTGTTTCTCCTCGTAAAACTTCACAAAGTTCAAAAGACATTAGCAATGGTAACATTACGTTTGCTAGATAACTTTGAAGGTTAAAGTAATATTATATACATAAGTTTATTGATGTCTTGGGTTTGGGGAATGGGATAAAAATTATTCCGGGAATACGTTCTGGATATTGTGAGTCGCTATTGCAGGTACCTCAGACACACATTTTAACCATATTGAAAGATTAAAAAGTAGTTTTTGCCGAAAAAAATTGCTGTCCACCTATCTCATAGGGTTTCATCCCAGGGTTGTCCAACCTTAGAAACACGTGGCATAGGGAGAAGCGCTCTGATTGGTGGAACAGCAGACCAATCAGAAGGCCAACAAAGGGTCAATTAGGCTACAACCATCTAACATGCGTAATGTGCGTAACATGCGCAAGCTAACAGTGTATTGCAACCGGTAGTTTAGTTTAGTTTAGTTTAGTCTAGTCTCCCCAACACTGAACTAGTCTCGTCTCATGTTAGCCAGTACGTTTTATATGATCGGTCTGCAGTTCTACAAACAGTGGTAGTAAACTTGTGGCAAGTTTCATGATCAAATCCAGGAGATGAAGCTCTGACTAACGTTATAATATCAATCCTACATGCTCTGGATTGTTGATAAAATATCCAACCATGATGTCCAACAGATTAGCTTCGATCAGTCATTCTGCATAATAATTTGTTGTGCGCTTTAGTTTGTGTGAACCACGCGAGAGTCAGTGTGAAGATGGACAGATAAAGAGTGCCTCAGCAAATTCATTTCTTCTAAACATCATGTCTGTCTTTTACCTGAACCAACAACAGCTGCAGTAGCTGTAGACTAATAAAGAGGGTTAGAGTTAGAAGGTTGGCAGAGTGATACAAGCGTCACGGAGCCTGCTTGTGTAATAGACTGATTTAATGTGAAAGTAATCGGTGATTAAAAATCAATAAACACAATGAATAGTAATAAATATGATTGTAATAAGGTTAGGATTAAAACAGTGTGCGCATCATTGTTTTTAAAATGTTTATAATGTGCTGATGCCTTACTGCTACCAAGCGATGTGTGCAGAGTTTGATAAGTTGTGTCTGCAGACCTGAAGATGGAGCTCTTTCACACAGTTTTTCACGTTTGAAGAATCTGGCTGAAATCTGTGTCCGGTTTATTTATTTTCATCTTCCTCTCTTCGGGTATGAAAATGATGGTTACCATGCAATATGTTCTGTCTGCATCTGATGAATGTTCTGACTCAATACAGAGTAGCAGGGGAAGGTATCATTTGGGGTTTTTGAACTGTTTATTGCTCATGTTGTGCTACAGTTGAGCTAGTTTTTGTACTTTAATTTCACTAAATGGGTCGTCATTGGCCTGTAGAGAGCGGTATGTGAATGTAAGAGGAATGGTGGTGAGGAAAGAACTAGAATAAAGGTCAAAAACCTTCCCTCAACAGGGGAGGTGGCCTCAGACACCACCTATCTCCAATTTACAATGCTGCCCTTTCATCCCTTCCCAGGAGACTCAACCATCTAGCCTCAAAGAACAACCACTGTTCACAAGTGGCAAGTGACTCCAACGACTGTCGTTAGAACACAATAGGGCACTAACTAAGTCGAAACCAACTTCCCACCAACGACTGTCACTCCAACGACTGTCGTTGGCACTTGGAGCACAAAAGGGAACCAGTGACATCATCACCCTTGTGAACGCCCACACAAGAGGTTAAATAGTGAGTCTCCACACCAGATAGTTGGACCAGTCCCAGCCTGGTCAGCTGCGTACATGAACTGATGAAGCCTCTTGGATGAGAGGTGAAACGTCTTCTTAGACAAATAACTAAGTCCAGTTGCTTTCGATTTAACCTCCTTTGAAATATTATGACCTGGACAAATGAGAATATGCACCGGCCGATAGGTCATATAGTTTTTGATCAATCCCTGATCAATGACCATGATCATTTTTGGAGAAATTATGAGATTATAATGGTTGTGTATTGCACGGAATGTTCGTGTCAGAGCACGTGACATCATCGGTTAGAGTGGGAGAGAGGCCAGAAAAACTCCAGATTTTTTCTCTTTCCACACTCGGCCCGGCCACAATTTACACTCTACACACATAATTTTTTCAGAATTTGTAAGACAAACTTGTTATCTCTCATATAATGTGCTCAAAATATCAGAGAGACTTACAGAATTTACAGAATAAGCCTCTGAGTGCGGCCACGTCTGTCTCTGCTCCTCATTGACTCCAATACTAATATTTTCTGAGAGAAGCAGAACGGACCGATGTTTTAAAACTGCCAGCGTCGCCAAAATATTTACTGTAGAAACACCAAATCATACCAAATTTTTCAGGAAGTCCTTAGAGCAATGTGATCTGTGTTTTGTTCTGATAGGAGTTACCGTTTTGTCACAGTTAGCCTAAATGTGAGACCGGTGCAGAGGCAGAAAATCGCTCTCTTTCTCCACGTTTCTGTCTGTCTCAGCCTGGGGGGGGCCCTATCGCCGTGGTAACCTCTGTGATTCTCAGGCCAGAGCTCGTTAACTTCATAAACAATCCACCTGGCGCTCGTTTAAATGTTTATAAACACGGACACAGCTAAATCAGACTGACACAGGATGCAGCTCAAGTCAGTCACACACACACACACAGACTCTAGAACCAGCTTCATGTGATTACAGTTACAGACACACACACACATCAAAACACACCAGGGGTGGACTGGGACAAAAATTTGGCCCTGGACTTTTTGGTCCAGACCGGCCCACTATCTGCGTGCAGATATTTTGCCAACTAGCACCGTTGATGTACAAACACACAAGCTCTTAATAACACCACTACTAAACGATATACAATATACAACAAAGTAGAGGAATAGTGTGGAATAAGTTAAGTTTGGACAAGATTACATGCACACAATGAGTCTGCATGCAATCAGAACTTTGGCTAGTTGGCTAAAGTATGGAAAACAATAGTATAATGATCTGAAAAATGGACAAACACTAATTTTATCTTAGAAAGACAGTACAGCTCAACATAATGTATAGACAATGAAGCATGACAGGAAATACTGTGTGCAGAATGATGTTTTACTGTAACAGTAGTTAATCAGTGTTTTATTAATTTTAACTGTATAATGTTAAACTGTTGAAAGGACAATAAACACTAACTGAAAAAAATTTGGAAAGCATTTGTTAAGTTGTTAGCTCAATGTCCTTCATGACCAAATTTGAATGAGGGCCCTTTAATAAAAGCAACTAATCAATTAATCAGGATAGTATATGAATATAGTTATTGTTTTCCAATACTTTAGATAACTAGATTTAGCTGTAACACACCACACCATCAGAGTTATTAGCTATAGCTATTTATTATGTCAAGTAAAGTTCATAGCAACCGTTCTGGACCATTTACAGTATTTTAATGAATGTAAACTTTACAACACCATTCTGGAAAGCACATACCTGCTTAACACGGTATCACTACCTCCTTCACATGGTGGAGAGTCTTCCTCAACACTTATTTTTTCAGCCTCCTCCTGCACCATAAGGGCAGTGTTAATGCCTCACTCTCTTCAGACTCACGTGAAGGACCTGCTGCTGAAGCTGCAGCATCGGTGCTTCTAGCCCTGGCCAGGCCAGGCGGCCCCTGCAGCAAACATCTGCTTAATTGTTGTACTTTTAGCAGTCTGTGCTGCTAGAGCTTTTCTTTTTCTGTTACTTTCCTCCATTTTTCCGCGCCACCTTTGCGTTTGTTTACTTTTCTTTTCCGTTTTCGTGCGCTGGTGTGTTTTTTTTTTTTTCTCTCTCGCTCTCTCTCATCATGACTCCGTGATTGGACGAGGGGGGGTCTAGAACATGCGTGGGTGGGACTCCTGGGCCTCTGTAGCCTCTCATAGGGCCATTGGGCCAGGTAGACAAGCCACTGGGCCAATCGTCACCTCTCTGCTGTGTCTGCAGCTGAGCACTGTGGGCCGAGCTGATGCATGTCTCTCTCCCCGGGCCGGGAGAGTTACAACAGGCAAGGCGAGGCATGGCGAAAAAAAAAGTTAAATAAATAAATAAAAAACGGCCGCCTATCGGCCCATTAGTGACCGGCCCACCGGGAAAACTCCCGGCACTCCCTATGGCCAATCCACCCCTGAAACACACAGGTAACATACAAATGCGCGCGGAAGCGCGCACTCCTCTCCCACACTCTAACACACACAGGTAACTTCATGTGATTATACACACACACACACACACACACACACACACACACACACACACACACACACACACACACACACACACACACACACACACACACACAGTTAACCTAATGTGGTTACAGCTCCTCCATATCAGTGCTTATAGAAAGATGATCATGTGTCTGTCTGATCAGCTCTGTCTTGACCTTAAGATCGTGGGTTTGATTCAGATGGCAAAACCGGCAGTAGCCCCGTGGGCCTTTCAAAATTTCCCCAGAGGAAATTTTCTAGTTGTAGTTATTGTAGTGACGTAGTTGTCAAAACTGACGTTTAAGGGGTGAGCACTCCTAATACGCAAATACACATACTAAAACAATGAAAAAGTGAGTTTTGCATAATATATCCCCTTTAAATAATTTTGACTCTTGAAGAAGCTTGTGAAGAGATTGAACACTGTGTCCAGTTTCTTTATTTACATCTCCCTTTCCTCAGGGATACAACATCCGAGCAGAGTTGGTTAGTGTCAGACACACTGTTTCTTTTTTTGACCAGTAAAAAAAAACACTGTAAAAAATGTATATAGAGCGTACACTTAAATAGTGTTTTATCTTCAGACAGGACTTCCTGTAGGCAGTGAAAATATGCTGTTAGTTTGCCTCCATTCATAGCCGTTTATCTCTTGTATCTCTGTCCAGCAGTATTCACCACCCATCCTGACACTGGAGCTGAACTGAGATCAGATCCTGTCTTTGTCAACGAGACACGGTCACAGCCACATAAACGACAGAAGTGACGAGGAGAATTGGGCTGGTAGTCAAGCTCTGGTCAAGCCAGCTTCCCAAGACAGTAGCGCTCCATGGGGTGGGGTGGCAGTGGCTCAGGTGGTAGAGCGGGTCGTCCAATGATCAGAGGGTTGGCGGTTCGAATCCTGCTCTGTCCCGGTTGCTGCCGTAGTGTCCTTGGGCAAGACACCTTACCCACCTTGCTCCTGATGGGTCGTGGTTAGCGCCTTGCATGGCAGCTTCCGCCATCAGTGTGTGAATGTGTGTGTGAATGGGTGAATGCGATGTACTGTAAAGCGCCTTGGGTACCGTTCAGGTATAGTAAAGCGCTATATAAATACAGACCATTTACCATTTACCATTTACCATGGTCAACAGGGGGCAGCACTTACAAGCTGCAATATTGATCCCATATGAGACAGATGGCAGTTTAACTCAGATGTAAGGAGAGATACCGCTTCCACTTAGGTAGTTAGTTACCTTGCCTTGCTTGCCCTGCACACAAAGTCTTTTGTTTTCAGACACTTCACACATCAAAGAACCAACTGTCATCACATGTTATACAGTTTTTCATCCAGTGCAGTAATGTGAACAAAACCTTTGCAACTGTGAAGTGTCACATGTTGTTGTTTAAGTTAGAGATACTGGTGGAGTCTGTCAGTACGTTTACATGCAGAGCTTAATCGAGCTATGCTCAAAATTCAATTTTGGCGTCAAGTCGGACTTCTGTCCTTGTCTCAATTTACATGCAACTGAAAAAATCGAATAACTGACGGGGTCCACCCCCTCATGCGGCGTCACCCATTGTTTCAGCGGGTCTGTTTTCTTGTCTGTAACAACATCTATTGCACGTCTGTCCGTCCTGGGTGAGGGATCCCTCCTCTGTTACTCACCCTGAGGTTTCTCAGATTTTTCCCTGTTAAAAGGGTTTTCCATGGAGTTTTTCCTCAGTCGATGTGAGGGTCTAAGGACAGAGGATGTTGTTGTGATGCCATGTAAAGCCCTTTGAGACAAACTGTTTGTAAAAACGGGCTATACAAATAAAATTGCCTCGCCTTGCCTTGCCTTAATAGACCGCCTGTCCTGTTGACTTTTCTGTCACCTTGTAAAAAACTGAATATAAACAACTTAGTAAGCTTAATAATAAATTCTCAACTGCAGTTCCCGACCAGACGCGCCAGTCTGGGCCGGATTCGCGCTGAGAATAGGATACGGACTTCCTTTTTTTCCTCTCCCTCTTTTTTTTTTTTTAATAAAACACTCTTGCTGGTTGCGCTGTGTGAAATGCATTGAATCGGCGCTGATGTTGGGTTTTTTTCTTTACTTTGCCGGGTTCGGGCGGCTTCTCTGCTCCACTTGGTGCCGTCCCTACTGTTGTGGAGCATGCGCACATGCATTGTCCAGTTATACTCCGACTATGACGGAGAAAATTGAATTCCAATCGCATTATCTGGGTGTCTTAATCGGAGATCTCCAACTCCGATTTCAGTCGGATTAAGGTGTTTACATGCACTTCAGTTGTCCAGTTATAGTCGGATTAAGGCAATAATTCGTTTCATGTGTCATGTAAACGTACTGACTGTCACATGACTGATGTCAGGTGAGGACAGGTGGTGTCATCACTGCTGTTCATGTTGCCTCCGTCACCGTCTCACAGGTTCAGAGGGTTTTCATCAAACCCGTGGCCCGGCTCTTCTTCCTGGACCTGCAGGAGGGAATCGAACCTCTGAGTGAACGCCACGTCTCGTGCTGCAACGGACAGGAAGTGTGTGTCCTGACCAGAGACGGCGCCGTGGCTCAGAAACTGTGGGAGGTCAGCGAGAGGCTCTGTGGACTCTCTCTGCCCTGGGTTTTACCTGCCAGGCTGCTCTTCACCTCTGATTGGTGGAGCTGTTTCGTCCAAGGTAGTAGAGGGAGTTTCACTGCAGGTGAAATAAAGTTGTATTTTAATTGACAGTGAGTTGTTATTGATCCATGAGGCTGTAGAGAACAGGAAGTGGGAGCTGCTGACTCAGCTCTGTGATGGAAACCACTGTCATAAAGACGTGGAGGAGAAGAACCTCATGTTCCTCCTGGACAAGAACATGAAGAACACCAGACTTCAACCGTCTGAGTCCAACTCGTCTTCACACTCAGAGTCATTTTACTCTGAGATTCCACCACTCTCTCTTCCATCATGTCCTGTAGAGAAGAAGAAGAAGGAGAAGGTTTAGGTGTGTGTGTTAATGAGGACAGGAATAAAGCAGTGGTTCCTAATCCTTCATGTTACAGGTTCATATTGATTCCAGGTGAACATGGAGTTCTAGAGACTCTCAGGTGAGTGACAGGTGAACCTCATTGTTCCTGTTTGACTCAACAACTTTACCTGTGACTGGATCACTGATGATTGACACATTGAAGCTGCTGCAGCGTTTTCTGGATCTGTGATGTCATGTATGATGTCATATGTGATGTCACATCCTGACAGGTTCACCTGCTGCACTTTACATTTTATTATCACTCCCACAGTCATCAGCTGTGGAAACAGCTACAGATCAGACTCACTTCAGAGTCTCCAGTCGAAAGTCTGGACTCTTCACAAGATCACGAAGCTGCTGCAGAGCTGAAGAAGAAGAACTCAGGTCGTTGAGGCTCAGGTCTAGGTGTCTCAGGTGGGAGGGGTTGGACTTCAGAGCTGAGACCAGAGAAGAACAGCTGATCTCTGACAAACTGCAGCCCCACAATCTGAATAAAGAATAAAAGCAGTGAGTTGAGGACAAACCTCCTTGTTGACAGCGTTCAGTGTCTCATCATCTGTTCAGAGCTGAAGAAGCTTCAGAAAGAACAAGTTTAGAAAATCAAAGTCCAACAGCTGAAGCAACAGGAAGCAGGTTAAACAGTGACATAGAGAGAAAACAGCTCATTAATATTCATGAGAAGCTGCTGCTGCTTCAACACAGACGCAGTGACTCCGCCTCTTCACCTGTCAGCTCCACCTGTGGCTCCATCCATACAAACTCATGTGAGGCTGAACTATGTTGCCATGACAACAAACACGTGAGACTGAAGCTCAGAGGCAAAAACCTTCTGACTGACTTCACAGACTGAACCTGCTTATTATGGGATGTTGGCTTGGAATGTTTCACTACAAACATCACAGAGCCTCCGGAAAGAGGAGGAGCCACCAGCTATTGATTATAGATCAGTTATTGTCTGACACATTACATGTGTTTCTGTAGTTGACTGGACTAAAAGCAGAGAAGAAGAAAACAGGCGTCACCATGACCCTCAGTGTGGATCAGTATAACATCAGCCTCATGTCTGCAGCTCAGTGTCAACACAATTTTCACATCACATTCATCTGAGCACAGAAATAAAACAGAGTCTGACCTCAGAGTCTCCAGTCTACAATCTGGACTCTCCAGAAAACCACTCAGATCCTTTACTACTGAATCCTGCAGCTTGTTGTTGTAGCTCAGGTCCAGTTGTCTCAGGTGGGAGGGGTTGGACTTCAGAGCTGAGCCCAGAGAAGAACAGCTGATCTCTGACAAACTGCAGTTCTTCAATCTGAATAAAGAATAAAAGAAGAAGATAAAATGATCATTGCTTAGATTCTCTCTCTCTCTCTTTCTCAGATTATTGATTATTGATGACTATGTAGTGAAATGATCTGAAAGTGAAGAGTCAGTGTGAGAGAAGAACAAGTGGAAACATGAGACAACAACTATTTCAAACGTCCTTCATTCATGACATCAAAGTCAATGATTCAAGTTCTGAGTGAAGATCAATCAGGTTCAGTTGTGGATCAAAGATTTAAGATCTACAACAGTAACAGTCAGTGAACTGACCTCAGAGTCTCTAGTCTACAGTCTGGACTCTCCAGAAAACCACTCAGATTCTTCACTCCTGAATCCTGCAGGTTGTTGTTGTCACTCAGGTCCAGTTCTCTCAGGTGGGAGGGGTTGGACTTCAGAGCTGAGACCAGAGAAGAACAGCTGATCTCTGACAAACCACAGCCCTCCAATCTGAACAAAGAATAAAAGCAGTGAGTTGAGGACAAACCTCCTTGTATTTGTTGTCTTGTGTTCAGTGTCTCATCATCTGTTCAGAGCTGAAGGAGCTTCAGAAAGAACACGTTTAGAAAATCAAAGTCCAACAGCTGAAGCAACAGGAAGCAGGTTAAACAGTCACATAGAGAGAAAAACGCTCATTAATATTCATGAGAAGCTGCTGCTGCTTCAACACAGACGCAGTGACTCCGCCTCTTCACCTGTCAGCTCCACCTGTGGCTCCATCCAGACAAACTCATGTTGAGCAGCCACATTGATCAGAGGTTTACTGACCACGCTCAACATGTGAGGCTCAACTCTGTTGCTATGACAACAAACATGTGAGGCTGAAGCTCAGAGACAGAAAAACCTTCTGACTGATTTCACAGACTGAACCTGCTCCAACTTCTTCACAGAGATGAAACCAGCACACACACACACCTGCTTATTATGGGATATTGGCTTTGAATGATTCACTACAAACATCACAGAGCCTCAGGAAAGAGGAGGAGTCACCAGCTATTCATTATAGATCAGTTATTGTCTGAACACATCACATGTGTTTCTGTAGTTGACTGGACTATTATTATTATTATTAAATCTTTATTTCAGACCCAGGGGGATCCATATCACCATAAAAGCAGAATAAGATAATAAAAACAAAGACAGAATAAAAATGAAAAAAAAAAACAAAACACAAAATACAAAGTAGAGCCTTCCCCACTATTCAGTGTAGGCTTGCATACAAACATGTTCTAAAATGGTTCCACAGTCTGGACGAAAATCTTACTAGAAGCAGAGAAGAAGAAAACAGACGTCGCCATGACGACCCTCAGTGTGGATCAGTAGAACATCAGCCTCATGTCTGCAGCTCAGTGTCAACACAACTTTCACATCACATTCATCTGAGCAGAGAAATAAAACAGAGTCTGACCCCAGAGTCTCCAGTCTACAGTCTGGACTCTCCAGAAAACCACTCAGATCCTTCAGGTCTGAATCCTGCAGGTTCCAGTTTTCACTCAGGTCCAGGTGTCTCAGGTGGGAGGGGTTGGACTTCAGAGCTGAGCACAGAGAAGAACAGCTAATCTCTGACAAACTGCAGCGCTCCAATCTGAATAAAGAATAGAAGCAGATGAACTGATGATTGAGTTATCATCTCTCTCTCTCACCACACCCACACACACACACACCTGAAATGATCAGATGATTGATTATTGATGACTATGTAGTGAAATGATCTGAAAGTGAAGAGTCATTGTCAGTGTGAGAGAAGATCAAGTGGAAACATGAGACAACAACTATTTCAAATGTCCTTCATTCATCACATCAAAGTCAATGATTCAAGTTCTGAGTGAAGATCAATCAGGTTCAGTTGTGGATCAAATATCTCAGATCTACAACAGTAACAGTCAGTGAACTGACCCCAGAGTCTCCAGTCTACAGTCTGGACTCTCCAGAAAACCACTCAGATCCTTCACTGATGAATCCTGCAGCTTGTTTCTACTCAGGTCCAGGTGTCTCAGGTGGGAGGGGTTGGACTTCAGAGCTGAGCCCAGAGAAGAACAGCTGATCTCTGACAAACTGCAGTGCTCCAATCTGAATAAAGAATAAAAGCAGTGAGTTGAGGACAAAGCTCCTTGTTGACAGCATTCAGTGTCTCATCATCTGTTCAGAGCTGAAGAAGCTTCAGAAAGAACACATTTAGAAAATCAAAGTCCAACAGCTGAAGCAACAGGAAGCAGGTTGAACAGTGACAGACGGACTGACGATCTGATTTGAACACATTAGCGCGATTTAGCGCATATGTTTATTACCGTCATAACGCGACCTGTTCGTGTGTGTGTGTGTGTGTGTGTGTGTGTGAGAGAGAGAGAGAGAGAGAGAGTCGCGGCCGCCACAGACTTGATTAATGATAAACGCTGGATGCGCTGGTTGATAAGTTTTGTTTTTACTGAGGAGGAACTATGAAGAACTGTGCAGTAACATCATTATGAAGGTGTGTGGGGGCTTTTATTTTGCCGTGGCGGTGCGGAAACCCTGTTGTTGTCTTGTGAGTGAACTGCAAACACGGGAGCAGATGGGGTGAAAGTGCGCTACGTCACACTTAATTCGCATACAGCTGTTTCCATCCCATTCGAATCAACCAAAACCTGGCCATAGCGAGCGTATTTCAGTTTGTGCGAATCAGGGGATTTTAATTCGAATTATGGCGTTTCCATCATCATTTTCCAATGCGATACATCTCGATGCGCATCTAAACAGCTGATGGAAACGCAACTATTGTCAGTGTGAGAGAAGAACAAGTGGAAACATGAGACAACAACTATTTCAAACATCCTTCATTCATCACATCAAAGTCAATGATTCAAGTTCTGAGTGAAGATCAATCAGGTTCAGTTGTGGATCAAAGATCTACAACAGTAACAGTCAGTGAACTGACCTCAGAGTCTCCAGTCTACAGTCTGGACTCTCCAGAAAACCACTCAGATCCTTCAGGTCTGAATCCTGCAGGTTGTTGTTGTCACTCAGGTCCAGGTGTCTCAGGTGGGAGGGATTGGACTTCAGAGCTGAGCCCAGAGAAGAACAGCTGATCTCTGACAAACTGCAGTCCTTCAATCTGAATAAATAATAAAAGCAGTGAGTTGAGGACAAAGCTCCTTGTTGTCATGTGACCATGAACTGAAGCTTCCTTCCTTGGAGCCCAGTGTTGATGTTCATGAGCCTCAGTGTCTCCACAGTGGGATCATCAAACCAACACTGTTCTCTGAGCTACAGGACTTTAACCTCTTACACTGAGAAGCTGCTTTCACCTTTGACCCTGAACCAAGCAAAGAGGGAAAACGCAGATCTAGATCACATCTGCTCAGCTTCAGCTCAGCTGCTCTATGTTAGCAGCTTCATTTGAGAGCCAGCTCATCATCATCATCATCATCATCATCATCATCATCATCATCATCATCATCATCATCATCATCATCATCATCATCATCAACATCATCATCATCATCATCACCATCACACTGACTTCTGAGTGACCTCTGACCCTTCACTTTCTACCAGCTGCAGTAACATAGAGTCAGAAACTGAACTTCACACATTTGAACTGAACACAGACAGAAGTCCAACAGGTCCAGTCAGTGAACTAACCTCAGAGTCTCCAGTCTACAGTTTGGACTCTCCAGTCCAGCACACAGAACCTTCACTGATGAATCACTCAGGTCGTTTCTACTCAGGTCCAGTTTTGTCAGGTGGGAGGGTTTGGACTTCAGAGCTGAGGCCACAACTTCACAGTGACTCTCTGAGAGTCCACAATCAGCAAGTCTGTGAAGAGAGAAAATATGAAACGTGTCAGAATGAAATGAGATGAAAGCTGCAGTAAAAACACAGTTGATGCATCTGATGACAGGACATGATGATGTGATGAACATCTGAGCTTCAGCTCATCTTCTCTCAGTTTGATCTTCAGTCTCACAGCTGCAGCTTCAGTCTGAGGCTTTGGGTCGCGTTGTGTCGTGTCGTGCTGTGCTGTCTCTCTCTGCCTGAAGGGGGCGCTGCCCTCTTTCAGGACCTCAGTCTGAGTGTCTGTAAATGAGCTGTGGTCAGTCTTTTTACTTGACCTTCATCTTCTGTCTTGTTTTTCCGGTAGGGGGGCTGTTAGGTAATACACCTGTGGTTGAGGCTCTGCATCGATCAATTGATCCACAGCTGATCACTGATCAGTTTTGGCTGCAGGTCCACACTGATCAGTGACAGGTGGTTGTTGTTGATCTTTATTCTTCAGGTTGTTCTGGTGCCTCGTGCACTGAGCTGGAGGTTAAAGTAGCTCAGTGACTCTGATCACTCTGAGCCCCTCCCTCTCCTGTTCAGGGGTGATGTTGATGTTTATGAGGTGAAAGTAAATATTTGTATTACTTTCATATCTTTATGTGTATTTTATATATAATTAACATTAAATTGTAAAGCCCATCACTGTGTGTGTGTGTGTGTGTGTGTGTGTGTGTGTGTGTGTGTGTGTGTGTGTGTGTGTGTGTGTGTGTGTGTGTGTGTGTGTGTGTGTGTGTGGTGTGTGTGTGTGTGTCTCTTCCACCAGGTGGAGGCAGAGCTACACTACAGCTGATCGTGATCTCAGTGCAGCTGCTGTGGGTTTGAATCATTGATCTCTGATTTGAATAATTGATCTCCAATCAGACTGACTGAACCAATACAACAGCAGGAGAAGTTAAACCCAGCTTTTATCCTGGTTGGGAGCAGTTGACCTGCTAGACTTGTAGTCAAGACAGCCTAAACCGAGACCAAGACACTACCAAGACCAGAGACTATCAAGACCAAGACAAGACCAAGACTAGTCCAGGGGCCTCATTTATCATTGTGGATACACCTTTTTTTTTTACACCATTTTCCCCGGTTTTGTACGTATGCACTTTTCTTCGCCAAATTTGGGATCTATCAAGCAAAAACCCAACGGGAAAAAGTGCGGACATTTACACCCATTTTGACCCTGGCGTGCCGTGGTTTACACCTTTTTTGAGGAACAGGAGCAATTCTGTCACCTGAGTTAACGAGGTGCACGTGTGTTTGGAGCTGACGAGAGGAGAGAATAAAGAGCGAGACAACGCAGTCCTGAGGAGGAACTGTGAAGGACTCAGCTGTAATGGAAAATGACCTAAACCGAGTCCAGTAGAGCAGTAACTGTGAAGTGGAAAGGCGTGTAAAGTAATGGTAACTATCGTGGAAATCCTGCTTTACATTGTTTTAACATCTAGGTAAAAGAAAAAAAAAAGATTTTCTGGGATAAAGGGGCAGATTACATAAGATTAGAGACTCGTGGCTCATGTGTTTGCCTTCTCTTTTTGCCACCGGCTTTCCTCTTTGTGTACACTTTGTGGAGCAGTAAATGTCTCTGCTGCTTTGCTCATGTCGCTCTCACACTCTCTCCCTCTGCCGCCGAGCAAAAGCCTGCCACTTCTTTCTGTAATTTTGATAAACGGGAGGACTAGCCTAAATTGTACACAAACAGGAAAGCCTGTGGCAAAAAGAAAATAAAGAGGCAAACACAAACTTTGAGTTAGTTACCATTAAAACCTCCATATAGACCATAGTTCTGTTTGTTTATCATGTGTGTCAGTTTTGTGTGTGACTTGATAGTTTAGTTGTTGAGATTAAGAACATCACTCCCTCATCAAACCGGTGATAGGCATGCTGAAAAGAAAAAAAGAGAGAGACGCGCCTGGGTATCGCAGCTGTAAAAAAAAAAAAAGTTGACGTGTCGGAATAGCGATACCAAAAAGTGTCTGAATACCGGCATGTCTAGATAGAGGGATGTCAGAATAGCGGCATGTCTAAATAGAGACATGTCGGAATAGCGGGCGGACCCCTTTCCATACCATGGATTTATTATGGTCACATGCCGCACCACTGTCAGAGCGTCATGTTTCCATAATGACAACTGATGGGAGAAAGACACATGTATGTCGTCATGTTTACATGAGCTCAAACTTGTGGTGCACACTAGCAGCAGCTAGAGGCTCGAGGTCCGGCTGCAAGCTCGACTGCAGCCACACGGAGACCACGCACTGCTCAGACTCACGTGTGTATTCTTTCCGCATCAGTCCCGACAGTGATCGACACAGTCCGCCGAGAAAAAATGCAGGTACCGATGTATTTTTTACATGTCATGATCGACTTGGTACTGAGGTATCAGTTCTCTCACACTGGTGGTGGTGCCAGCCCATTCAGTGACCTATAAATGTGACAATAACTTTTGAATAACATGAGATGGAAAGACTGGGGACCTTAATGGCTTTTTTGTATAACTGTTTAATAGGTTTAAGGGTGGTGACACCAGCAAACAGCCAGGTTGTGAAACAGACAAACAAAATCATACAGTGCAGGTATGCTTTTGCGGCCACAGTTGTAATAAAAGGTCTGATTTGTTTAAAATTTTGTATATTGAATTGTATGGTACTGGTAATTTTCTTGGTGTGCTTCTTCAAAGTGACCAGTCCAAACGTGACAATAGGTGTAAAAACAACAGCAGCAGCAAGCCGTATATTGTGGATGTCTGTTTACACTTTGTTAAATGTGTTATATGGTTGCCTTGGAACACGGAAACGGAACATCAATTTTTAGTTTTTTTTTTTTTGGGGGGGGTCACCTCCACTAACAGGCAGGTGGTTAGCCACTGTATGATGTTGGCAGGAATATGATAAAGCGAGTCACATGTTTTATAGCCAGAGTTTGGTATCTTCAGGTGTCTTCAGATGGTTTGACAAATCATCTGGTGCAGGCGTTAAGTGTGTCATCCCAAGTAAAAATCTGCTAAAGCCAGATGGTTAGTGTGAACTCATTGTCTTTTCTAAATCGACAACGACCGTGGAAATCGCGTAGTGTGTTCCCAGCCTGAAGGGTTAAATCTATGGTTCATGCGCAGTCACACTAACACCTGGAAACACTGAGGTGGAAGATTTGAATAAAACCGAAAAGTCAATTAAAAAAAAAATCATAATTACTTTGTGATTAATCAGCAATATCACAGCGAGCTGAAAAATATCAACTGAGACTTGACTGATCAATAATTATATTACTAATTTGGGGGGAGGGGGGGCAACACGCAGATGTGGGATTCGAACCTCACTGCTCACCTGCAGTGAGGACTATAGCCTCAACACATGGGGCGGGTGCTCTACGAACTGAGCTAAACATCGCCCCCAATAATTATATTGATCATGTCTGGACTCACCCAGCCTTCCTGCAGTTCCTCACAGCTGGGATCAGTCTCCGTCGTCCCTCTGGTGATGTGTTGTACTCCATCAGGTCCAACTGGTCCAGAACCTGCTCTGACATCTGCAGCATGTAGGCCAGAGCTGAACACTGGATCTCAGAGAGTTTCTGCTTTGATCTGTTCTTTGACTCCAGGAACTGTTGGATCTCCTGATGAACTGACTTGTCCTTCATCTCCGTCAGACAGTGGAAGATGTTGATGCTTCTGTCAGGAGAGATTTCATCACTCTTCATCTCCTTCAGGTTGTTGATGGTTCTCTGGATGGTTCCTGGACTGTTGCCTGTCTGGCCCAGCAGACCTCCTAACAGCCTCTGGTTGGACTCCAGAGAGAGGCCATGAAGGAAGCGAACAAACAGGTCCAGGTGACCATTTCTACTGCTGAGGGATTTCTGCATGGCTCTCTGCAGGAAGACATCCAGGGTTAAATCATCATGTTGTTTTCCCGGGAAGTTCTCCAGGACCTGTGTGTTCCTGTTGGTGAAACAGTGGAACATGTAGACTGCAGCCAGAAACTCCTGAACACTCAGATGAACAAAGCAGTAGACAGTTTTCTGGAAGATCACACTCTCTCTTTTGAAGATCTCAGTACAGAGTCCAGAGTTCACCAAGGCCTCTGTGACATCCAGACCACACTGCTCCAGGTCTTCTTGGTAGAACATGATGTTTCCTTCCTCCAGCTGTTCAAACGCCAGCATCCCCAGCTTCAGAAGAACTTCCCTGTCGGCCTCCGTCAGCTCCTGTGGACTCGTCTCATGTCCTTCACCGTACTTGTTGTTCTTCCTCTTTGTCTGTACCAGCAGGAAGTGTGAGAACAGGTCAGTCGTGGTCTTGGGCAGCTCTCCTCTATGCTCTGTGGTCAACATGTGCTCCAGAACTGTAGCACTGATCCAGCAGAAGACTGGGACTTGACACATGATGTGGAGGGTCCTGGACGTCTTGATGTGTGAGATGATTCTTCTGGACAGATCTTCATCACTGGACCTCCTCCTGAAGTACTCCTCCATTTGGGCGTCAGTGAAGCCTCGGACCTCTGTCACCCTGTCAACACATGTAGGAGGGATCTGATTGGCTGCTGCAGGTCTGGAGGTGATCCAGACCAGAGCCGAGGGAAGCAGATTCCCCTGGATGAGGTTTGTCAGCAGCACGTTGACTGATGAGGTCTGTGTGACATCAGACACAACCTCCCTGTTGTTGAAGTCCAGTGACAGTCGGCTTTCATCCAGGCCGTCAAAGATGAAGACAAGTTTACAGACAGCCAGCTGCTCTGCTGTGACCTTCTGTAATGTTGGATGGAAAACATGGAGCAGCCTGAGAAGACTCAACCGCTGATCTCTCATCAGGTTCAGCTCCCTGAACGAAAGCAGAACCAGCAGACTGACATCTTGGTTCTCCAAGCCCTCAGCCCAGTCCAGAGTGAACTTCTGCACCAAGAAGGTTTTTCCAACGCCAGCGACGCCGTTGGTTAGAACCACTCTGATGGGTCTCTGTTGGACAAGTGAGACCGTAGAGACGTCCTCTCTCTGTTGGACAGGTGAGACTGTAGAGACGTCCTCTCTCTGTTGGAAGGGTGAGACCGTAGAGACATCCTCTCTCTGTTGGACAGGTGAGACCGTAGAGACGTCCTTTCTCTGTTGGACAGGTGAGACCGTAGAGACGTCCTCTCTCTGTTGGACAGGTGAGACTGTCGAGACGTCCTCTGTCTCTTGGACTGGTAAGTCTTTAAAGATGTCGTTGCACTTGATTGGAGTGTCATGGAGGGACCTCTTCTTGGACGTTGTCTCCAGCTGTCTCACCTCATGTTGGGTATTAACCTCTTCACTCTGTCCCTCTGTGATGTAGAGCTCAGTGTAGACGCTGTTGAGGAGGGTTCCACTTCCTGTTCCCTCAGTTCCTTCAGTCACTCGTTCACATCTGCTCCTCAGACTGATCTTATGTTGATCTAAAACCTCCTGCAGACCACGATCTGCTGAGAGAGAAGAGACAGAGTCAGACTGAAGACAGAGAGTCTGACAATCTGATCAGATTATTTTGATCAGATACAGAAAAACTACAGACAACAAAGAGAAGGTTTGAATCATCATCTTAAATGTCAGTGCTGTGTGATGGAACAATGACTCTGGAGAAAACAACAAATGACCACATCAGCAGACAGATGTTCAGTCTCACCTTGTCCACAGCTGCTCTGATTGGCTGTCTGCAGCTCACCTCTGGTTCTGGGTCTTTTTCCACACTGGGGACAGGAGGGGGGTCCTGAAGAACCAGACTGGTCCCAGTCTGAGGTGAAGCATTGTCTGCAGAACCAGTGTCCACAGCTGGTGGAGACTGGATCCTTCAGGACGTCCTGACAGAGACCACAGCAGGACAGCTGCTGGTCCACAGAGACAACACTCCTCTTCCTCCTGTCAAGACATTTCTGGATCAACAACATGTCACAGTCACAGCTCCACTGGCTGCTGTTGGTGCAGCAACTCCAGAATCATCTTCAGCTCAGTTTAGAGTAGAAACTGTCTCTTACCGTGACTCTGAAGGTCCAGGTCCAGGTCCAGGTCTGAAGTAAAGAGGTTCATCTCTGGACCAGTTACTCTTCACGGACTGACAGATGGATCCATGTCCAGGTCTGAAGTAAAGAGGTCCAGGTCCAGGTCCAGGTCTGAACCAAAGTGATTCATCTCTGGACCAGTCACTGTTCATGGACTCACAGATGGATCCAGGTCCAGGTCCAGGTCCAGGTCTGAACCAAAGCGATTCATCTCTGGACCAGTCACTGTTAATGGACTGACAGATGGATCCAGGTCCAGGTCCAGGTCCAGGTCTGAACCAAAGCGATTCATCTCTGGACCAGTCACTCTTCACAGACTGACAGATGGATCCAGGTCCAGGTCCAGGTCCAGGTCTGAAGAAAAGAGGTTCTTCTCTGGACCAGTCACTCTTCACAGACTGACAGATGGATCCAGGTCCAGGTCCAGTTCTGAAGAAAAGAGGTTCTTCTCTGGACCAGTCACTCTTCACAGACTGACAGATGGATCCTGGAGACTCTGGTCCGTCCACCTCTTCCTCCACATTAACACTCATCTTCAGGACTTCAGTCGGTCTGAGAGGGAAACCAGAAACACACACAGAGTCTGATCACCTGTATATCATCCATCCATCCATTGTCCGCCGCATTATCCGAGTCCGGGTCGCGGGGGCAGCAGTCAGAGCAGGGATCCCCAGACTTCCCTCTCCCCGGACACTTCCTCCAGCTCTTCCGGGGGGACCCCAAGGCGTTCCCAGGCCAGCCGAGTGACGTAGTCACTCCTGCGTGTCCTGGGTCTTCCTCGGGGCCTCCTCCCGGTGGGACATGCCCGGAACACCTCACGAGGGAGGCGTCCAGGGGGCATCCTATACAGGTGCCCGAGCCACCTCAGCTGACTCCTCTCGATGTGGAGGAGCAGCGGCTCTACTCCGAGCTCCTCCCGGGTGACGGAGCTCCTCACCCTATCTCTAAGGGAGCGCCCCGCCACCCTGCGGAGGAAACTCATTTCGGCCGCTTGTATCCGGGATCCAGTTCTTTCGGTCATGACCCAGAGTTCATGACCATAGGTGAGGGTGGGAACGTAGATCGACTGGTAAATCGAGAGCTTTGCCTTTCGGCTCAGCTCCTTCTTCACCACGACGGACCGATACAATGACCGCATTACTGCGGCCACCGCACCCATCCGCCTGTCGATCTCGCGCTCCGTTCTCCCCTCACTCGTGAACAAGACCCCAAGATACTTAAACTCCTCCACCTGAGGCAGGAACTCTCCCCCGACCTGGAGGGTGCAAGCCACCTTTTTCCGGTTGAGAACCATGGCCTCAGACTTAGTGGTGCTGATTCTCATCCCAGCTGCTTCACACTCGGCTGCAAACCGCCCCAGTGCATGCTGAAGGTCCTGGCTCGAGGGAGCCAACAAGACCACATCATCTGCAAAAAGCAGAGATGAAATCAAGTGGCTCCCGAACCGTACCCCCTCCGGCACTTGGCTGCGCCTAGAAATTCTGTCCATAAAAATAATGAACAGAACCGGTGACAAAGGGCAGCCCTGCCGGAGTCCAACACGCACTGGGAACAGGTCTGACTTACTGCCGGCAATGCGAACCAAGCTCCTGCTCCGGTCATACAGGGACCGTACAGCCCTCAGCAGAGGGCCTCCGACCCCATACTCTCGGACCACCTCCAACAGGATGCCACTTGGGACACGGTCAAAAGCCTTCTCCAAGTCCACAAAACACATGTGGACTGGTTGGGCAAACTCCCATGCGCCCTCGAGCACCCTGCGGAGGGTGTAGAGCTGGTCCAGCGTTCCACGGCCAGGCCGAAAACCGCATTGTTCCTCCTGAATCCGAGGTTCGACTATCGGCCGAATTCTCCTCTCCAGCACCCTGGAATAGACTTTCCCCGGGAGGCTGAGGAGTGTGATCCCCCGGTAGTTGGAACACACCCTCCGGTCCCCCTTTTTGAAGAGAGGGACCACCACCCCGGTCTGCCAGTCCAGAGGCACTGTCCCCGACTGCCACGCGATGCTGCAGAGGCGTGTCAGCCACGACAGCCCCGCAACATCCAGAGACTTGAGGTACTCAGGGCGGATCTCATCCACCCCCGGTGCCTTGCCACTGAGGAGCTTCCGGACTACCTCAGTGACTTCAGCTTGGGTGATGAATGAATCAACCTCTGAATCCGCAGCCTCTGCTTCCTCGACGGAAGGCGTTTCAGTGGGATTGAGGAGATCCTCGAAGTATTCCTTCCACCGCCCGACGATATCCCCAGTCGAGGTCAACAGCTCCCCTCCTCCACTGTAAACAGTGTTGGCGGAGCACTGCTTCCCCCTCCTGAGGCGCCGGATGGTTTGCCAGAATTTCCTCGAGGCTGACCGGTAGTCTTCCTCCATGGCCTCCCCGAACTTTTCCCAGACCCGAGTTTTTGCTTCCGTGACCGCCCGGGCTGCAGTCCGCTTGGCCTGCCGGTACCCGTCAGCTGCCTCGGGGGTCCCCCGAGCTAGCCAGGCTCGGTAGGACTCCTTCTTCAGCTTGACGGCCTCCCTTACTTCCGGTGTCCACCACCGGGTTCGGGGATTGCCGCCGCAACAGGCGCCGGAGACCTTACGGCCGCAGCTCCGGACGGCCGTGTCAACAATGGAAGTGGAGAACATGGTCCATTCGGACTCAATGTCTCCGGCCTCCCTCGGAATCCAGTCAAAGCTCTCCCGGAGGTGGGAGTTGAAGACCTCCCTGACAGGGGATTCTGCCAGACGTTCCCAGCAGACCCTCACGATACGCTTGGGTCTTCCAGGTCTGACCAGCTTCCTCCCCTGCCAGCGGATCCAACTCACCACCAGGTGGTGATCAGTTGACAGCTCAGCCCCTCTCTTCACCCGAGTGTCCAAGACATACGGCCGGAGGTCAGATGACACGACTACAAAGTCGATCATTGACCTCCGTCCTAGGGTGTCCTGGTGCCACGTGCACTGATGGACACCCTTATGCTCGAACATGGTGTTCGTTATGGACAGACTGTGGTTAGCACAGAAGTCCAATAACAAAACACCGCTCGGGTTCAGATCGGGGAGGCCGTTCCTCCCAATCACACCTCTCCAGGTAACACTGTCGCTGCCCACGTGAGCGTTGAAGTCCCCCAACAGAACGATGGAGTCCCCAGTTGGGGCACTTTCCAGCACCCCTCCCAGGGCCTCCAGGAAGGCCGGGTACTCTGCACTGCCGTTCGGCCCGTAGGCCGAAACGACAGTGAGAGACCTATCCCCGACCCGAAGGCGCAGGGAAGCGACCCTCTCATTAAGTGGGGAGAACTCCAACACATGGAGGCTGAGCTGGGGAGCTATGAGCAAGCCCACACCAGCTCGCCGCCTCTCACCATGGGCAACTCCAGAGTGGAAGAGAGTCCAACCTCTCTCAAGGAGTTGGGTTCCAGAGCCCAGTCTGTGCATGGAGGTGAGCCCGACTATCTCTAGTCGATACCTCTCAGCCTCCCGCACAAGCTCAGGCTCTTTCCCCCCCAGCGAGGTGACATTCCATGTCCCTAAAGCCAGAGTCGTCGTCCGGGGATTGGGTCGCCGGGGCCCCCGCCCATGGCTGCCACCCAAATCACACGGCACCTTCCCCTTATGAACCCTCCCGCAGGTGGCGGGCCCACGTCGCTCGTTCGGGCTGCGGCCGGCCGGGTCCCGTGGGCCAAGACCCGGCCACCAGACGCTCGCCTGCGAGCCCCGACCCCAGGCCTGGCTCCAGGGTGGGGCCCCGGTAACGCCAGTCCGGGCGACGTACACTTCCTTGCTGTTTTCTTCTTCATAAGGGGCTTTGAACCGCTCTTTGTCTGACCCGTCCCCTAGGACCTGTTTGCCTTGGGAGACCCTACCAGGGGCATTAAGCCCCGGACAACATAGCTCCTAGGATCATTCGGGTGCTCAAACCCCTCCACCACGGTAAGGTGGCGGTTCAAGGAATATGATATGTGATATGTATATCACTATAACTATATTACAGTTGTTGACCTCCTTTCACATTAAATCCATGTTTATCCAGTCACCACGACATTTGACCTTTGACCTCTAATTCAGAACAAACATCGACTTGAGTTCAGGTCGATGTTTGTTCTGAATCTGAAGAAGTTGTGTCGAGGTGAAACTGACAAAATCTCACACTCACAACAACAACCATAATAATATGAATATATTATGAACTGTTAAACTAGCTAGTGCCAGTTATTAACTCATTGAGTGCCGCGCTCCTTTCCAAAGTTTTAGTCGAGTGTACCGGCAATTTAGACCATTTTTGACTTTTTATGTAGAGCCATAGTGTATTCTATATTATTGCCACCAACACATACTGTAGCTCAATTGAAAGGTTTAACTTAATGCTTCAAATGACCACAAACCGTTTGTTTCTACGTGCCTCCGTTCCTGAGAAAACTCAAGCTAAACATGGCTGGGTTTCACCAAAATCCCTCCTTTTTTTCTAGAAAAGGAGATAGAGCGTCTTTTATGAAAGGTGCGCTGTTTGTGTCTGTCGCTCTTCTGACACTCGCATTTCTGGATCAAAGGGCTCGTATAAGATAAATATATACAACAGTTGTTGTTCTATTCACAAATCCACCAGCGGGGGCGGGGGGGGCGCCACTAAACAACAATAACACAGACGCACCGTGCCATGTCACAGCCACTCGCCGCGGAGCGTGAGGGTCTGTCGGCCACCGCGGCTCGGGAAGACCGGTCCCGCCGGTGGTCGCGGTCCTGCTGTGGTACGGGTCGGTGGTGCCGGTCTGCTTTGGCCCAGAGACCATCAGATTTTACCGCGGGAGGACTTTGGGGAGGACACGGTGTTGCTCGAGGTGAAGACCGGGCGGGACTGTCGGCTGAGAGCTTCCTGGTTCAGCTCCGAGCTGCTGCAGCAGCGCGGGTGAGAGCAGAGCAGCTGCGGAGCAGCTGCGCTGCATCTGCATGCAGAACTCCGTTTGCAGAAGCCGAGTTATGATAAAAACTTCCAGATCATGAGCTGTCATGTGACTTTGATCGTCATCTATTTCAGTTCTCCTCGTCGTAGAGTCCCCAAATTTACATATAATGTGTATTTAAGTGTCTATTTTCATAATATAAAAAAAAAGCAAAAAACGAAAAATCTCCTTTTTGGCACTCAACGCATGGGAACGAAAAACGAGAAATTACGTGGTTGGCACTCAATGAGTTAAAGATAAAGTGGGGAAGCTGAACAGCTCAGATAATTACCGGCCAATAGCTCTAGCCAGTGTCATGTCCAAGGTGCTGGAGACAGTTCTACTGAGTAGATTTGAGAGATACATCATGTCTACAGACAATCAGTTTGGTTTTAAACAAAAACTAAAGGAAATCTTAGATAAATGTAGCTAATAGGCAAAATTCTACAATGTTCTTGTGCTTTATCGATGCATCTAAAGCATTCGACCGTGTGAAATAATTCTTGAAATTGTCTAAAAGTGGGGTCCCTGGCTTTTTAATTAGAATTCTGGTAGATTGGTACTCGCATCAGGCAATGCGAGTGAGATGGGGGAATGTGACCCCTACCATGTGACCAATGGTGTCCGCCATCCTGTCTCCCTTTCTTTTTAATGTGTACATGAATGATTTGTCTCTGATGTTGAATATATGTGGTACAGGTTGTAGGGTTGGTGATGTTGGGACCTCAACCCACATGTTTCAAACAAAGGACCATAAAAACCAGCTGAGGACAAAGGATGCGCGCCAGCAGCGAACATCCGTTAAATCACATCCAGGTGTGATTCCACCCAGACGTTCAAACACTGGCCTCCCATTGGTCAGCACCTGGGGGAAGCCCCAGGTGTCCCCGTGACGTCAGCAAAGGTTTAAGTGCCCCGGCGACGCGCAGCTCCTTGCTTTTTCCCAGGTAACGAAGTGCTGCAAGGAGCTCCGGCTTCACGCAGCCAGTTACTAAAGGGGGCGCACCAAACGTTTGGACTCAAGACCTAGGCCGCAGTTCTGAGCTTGCTGGACAAGTAAACTGCCTCAAGTTTCATCTGAAACACCTGGATCCTGTGGAGACCACCGCGCAACCGCCGCTCTCTCCCTCCCACATCTGCCGCAGGAGTGAAGATCACCTTTCTTCACGCGCCAACGCCGGACTCCGCCAAGGACCCCGCCATCATCAATGTTAACTCAGCTGGCCCTCCTTCCTGCCACCCTTCCAGAGGACGACCAGTTTTATCCCGCTGTGGGACGCTACAGCAGCCCCAGGCCATCAGGTCGACGGACCTCATCAGCGCTGGGAAGCACGCTTCAGTAAGAGAGCTTTTGTCTGGGCAGCGACTCGAATTAAGCATGATTTTGTTAGGACCTGGCCGATCGATGTTTACTAGTTACATTAACTAGGTAGTTAGTCACGTGCTGAACGCAATTCTCCGTATCCGCGTCAGAAGACCAGTGAAGATATCTGAGCGTCAGCTCTTCACTGTGGTATTGGATACAGATTGGGTTCAGCCCTGACTAGTATAACCGATCGCCCCTTTTAGCCGCCGTTCTCCCTCTTCTCTCTCTCCTTTTTCCTCTCTACTAACTCACACACACGTGCGCAGCTGCGCACCCACACACACACACCCGCACACACACATATACCTGCCTATATAACACAACGGGCTGCCATAAGGGACTCCGCCCCAAACACGAGCGTTCCGCCACGAGAGTTCGTACCAGAGTGATCAGTGTGAGCGACGTGACTGTGACCATTGTCTGACCTCACTCAACGTCTCCCCTCCCCCTCTTAGGCTACGCACGCACGCACGCACGCACACACACACACACACACGCCCATTCTAAGGCATTGAGAGTGTATGTTTGTTGAACTGTTTATTCCTTTGAATTACCAGAACTTGAGTGTGTACTACTAGATGATTTTAGTAATAAATGTCCTTGAACTAAAGTAGTTGTTCCATGGTTATTTGTGTACATTCTATTTTGACGCTAAAGCTGGTTATCAGGGTCTGTGCTCGACTTTACGCCTTCATATTTAATTGATTATTCTACTCTATAAGAGATTTCTATAATCGAGACTGATTGTTTGGTCATTGATCCCTGATTTCAGGGTGGTGCCCCGCAGTTGTTATCAATTAATTTAATTTAATTAATAATACATCTATTCTTTTTACTAGTAATTATTAGTCAATAAGTGGTTTTACTACTGTTTTCGACCGCTAATCCTAAATTTATTAGTTTCTCTATTAAACTCAATAATTAATAATTAGTTGACCTGCTTATTGATTATTAATGCTTAATAATTATTGTCAATCACCAAACTCCTATGCAAATCCCCAACAGTGACCTACTAATTAATCACTTCATGTATGCAGACGACCTGGTCATCTTCAGCCCTTACAGTGCTGGTCTCCAACAGCTATTGGGAACGTGCACACAGTATGGTGCTGACTTTGACATGAAGTACAATGCTGGTAAGAGTAAGGTTATGATTGTTAGAAGCAGAGAAGACAGAAAGTCAACTTTCCCTGACTTCCATCTGTCTGGCACTGCACGTGTGTGTAGCAAGATTAAGTATTTGGGGCATATTATTGTTAATGACTTGTCCGATGATAAAGATATGTACAGGCAGCGTTGTAAGCTCTATGCACAAGCAAACATGATGTGTCGTAAGTTTAGCATGTACTCTGTATCTGTAAAAATTGCATTGTTTAAAGCGTATTGCACACCTTTGTACACGGCCCACCTGTGGTGTCGCTATAAACAAGGTAGGTAGTATAAGAAAGCTCATAGTGGCTTATAATGACAGCATGAGGCTACTGTTGAGAGCGCCAAGAAGCTCCAGTGCAAGCCATATGTTTGTCAGTGTCGGGCAGGGTTGGGGAGTAACGGATTACATGTAACAGCGTTACGTAATTAAAATACAAAATATGAGTAACTGTATTCCGTTATAGTTACAGTTTAAATTGATGTATTCTGATTACAGTTACTTTCTCTTTTTAAAAAGGATTACTTGGATTACTTTAGCCTACCGCACACGCAGGTTGCACTGACGGACGCTTGTTGCACTGTGGCGAAGTTATAAGGGAGCGGGACGGACAAAACAGAGTAGGCTAAACTCGTCGGCCGTCACTGGTGAAGTTGGCTTCATTTTGGTAGTGGCGCTATCGGGACGCCCAGCATATTCCTCTTCAATGTCCGGTCTCTGGTAAACAACATGAATGAACTGCGACAGGATGACGTTTTTAAAAGGATCCTGGACTGTCATGTGTTTATGATGAGCTGCATGTTTAACAGTAACGTCAGTCACGCTGTTTCCAAAACCACACCGACTTCAGCAGTAAGTTTACAGACTGTAAAAGGCCTAGAGGTAAGATCGGGCCTAAAAAATCCAGCCCGACCCGACCCAGGCCCGCGGGATTAAAGCCCGACCCGGCCCGAACCCGAGCAATTAACTTGATTTGCAGGCCCGAGCCCGAACCAAACCCGAAATTTCATATTTTATTTGTGAGGACTCAGAGTACGTCCTTAAGAATCTAGCGCGGCACTTTAAGAGAGAGAGAGAGAGAGAGAGAGAAAGAGAGAGAGAGAGCGCAGAGAGAGAGACGGGGAGAGGGAGAGAGCGCAGAGAGAGAGACGGGGAGAGGGAGAGAGAGAGAGCGCAGAGAGAGAGACGGGGAGAGGGAGAGAGAGAGAGCGCAGAGAGAGAGAGAGAGCGCGCAGAGAGACAAAGAAGAGCAATGACGGGGTGGATAATAGACAGACTTGGGCTTAAGATCTTACCTCTCTAAGACAGAGACAGGAAGGAGTTCTTTGAATTGTCATTGCAAGAGTTTAGTACAGTACGTGTTGTTGTGATGAGGCGACTTCTGTTTTTTTGTGGACCACGGTGTCTCGTGGCCAAACTACTCAGTCAGGTCCTCGAAACGCATCAAATTCGGCGCACTGTGATGTTAGTGTAGCAACATCACAGTGAGTTGTGACAAGATTACTGATTTAATCTCGGTGTTTCCTACACATCATGGCCCACGCCACTAACTCGGCTCTGCCTCTGACACTAACAGGGCATTTTGCAGCACTCATCCAGACATGGAACGCAGCGCAAAGCATGCACCAGTGGCTCTTTCACGTGCTCAAAGCGTGCTCTGGCTCTGCGCTGCGGCTCCTGTCCTGTTTAGTTAAATAGCAATTACCTTACAGCGCCCTCTCTGTTTTTTTTTCCCTAATTATTTATTTTATAACAAGTATTCCTCAGTTTAGTATCTCCACACATCGTTTATACATTTCTATAAACATATATAAAAAAAAATAAAAAAAATAAAAAAAAGTCAGCGAGAGAGAAGCCCGGCCCGACCCGACCCGAACGTAATGATTGACATTTCGGGTCGGGTCGGGCTCGGGCTCGGGCTTAAGATCTTACCTCTAAAAACGCCTAAGTAGGCCTACAGTTTTTGTGTCACACTCGCCTTGCTCATCAACTGTAACAGATCTGACCCGCAGTTGTTGAAGCCCGGACCCGACACGGACCGACACACTAGCATTAATTATTACGAGGCGAGGCCGGCCAAAATAAAAAATAAAAAAGGAGATGACGCCCGAGGCCCAGCCCGGCCTGACGAGTCAGATTTTCGGCACTAACCAGGGTCAAACCAGCGCGTCCGGTCGGGTTGGACAGTCCATCACCTAGCCCAAAAGAACCAGGCAGCCCAGACCAGAGAGCAGAGGAGAGAGACAGCAGAGTAGCAGGTGTGTGTGTGTGTGTGTGTGTGTGTGTGTGTGTGTGTGTGTGTGTGTGTGTGTGTGTGAAAATCTCAGGACACATCAGCTCTGTGAAGCTCAAGCAATATCTGACAGACAGATGAGAATAGGGCAGATGTGGTGGAAGAAGACAGTGTGGCCTGAAAGAGACACATGGTGAAGCAGAGGATGGATAGTTGATACTTGATGGATCGGTGAAATTATGGTCTGTATGCTTCAGATACATGCTCCGGTTGTGAGAAATGGGGCTATATGTCCAAAACAGAGGCATATCCCTTCTATTTGCTTGTTTTTATTGTAGGTTTTAAAAGATAATAAGTAGCCTACATTTTGATTCTGCTCTACTAATGTAGCTTGATTGTTATTTATATCTATATGAGGGTTTTCTAATCTTATAAAAATTAAATGTTAAGCAAGATTGGCAGAGCAGAGGTGCTGTGGTGTCAGATGTCAGTTTGATATGCACTTATGTAAGTGGCAAAGAATACAACTACACACACACTACACAAGTTGTGTAATTGGGGTTTATTTTGCAGTCTGTATGACCTCTGGATGTCTAGACATTGTATGTCTTTTTGCTTGCAAGCTAGACCACCTTGGCACGACAGGGGCCCCCCGCTGTACGGGCCCCCCAAAATTTTCTAAAATCGCCCGTGCTTCTACGCTCACAAACAAAACCTATTTTAAAAAACATGTATTTTTTTTAGGGTATTCTGCATGAGTAGGAGGTTCAGAGGCTGTAGCCTGAACTGTAGAGCAGAGAAAGCTGCTCAGTTTTAATATAGCCTAAGCCCACTAATTCAATGTGTTTGGCGATAAAAAAAACATTTAAATGTGGCTGGATGATCAATAACAAATTAAACTGTGGTTTGACAAATTCAAACACATGTAGCCTATTAATGCTTTTGTTTAAAGCCACGGTAGCCTACAGTAAGATCATGTGTAAGATCATTCAAAGCAAATTCAGTGTCCCAGTCAAAGGCGCTTAGGCAGGCGATTTTATCTAAAAGTAATCCAGAAAGTAATGAAGTTACATTACTTTACTTGAGTAATCTAATTACATTACAGATTACATTTTGGGACATGTAATCAGTAATCTGTAGGGGAATACATTTTAAATGTAACCCTCCCAACACTGGTGTCGGGGTACCCACCTGCTCTGCTGTTCTGTGCAATCTGATGCACAGATTTATGTGTAGGGCGTCTGAATCAGAAAATGACCTAATTGCTGTCTTGGTCAATCCTGTACGCAGTTCTGTCAGATTTTCGTCCAGACTGTGGAATCACTTTAGAACATGTCTGTATGTAGGCCTACACTGAATAGTGGGGAAGGCTCTGTACTTTGTATTTTGTGTTTTTCTTTTTTACTCTTATTCTGTCTCTTTTTATTGTGCTTTTATTGTAATATGGATCCCCTTGGGTCTGAAATAAAGAAGTAATTGAATAATAATAATGTTGTGTTAACACTTACTTGTCTCAGACTTCAGTTTCACTCCTTCTGCTCCGTTCATTCTGAAATAGTTTCTGAACTGTTTAACTGTCTTCTTCTTCCTCAGCTCATTGTTGAGTTTTACTAAGTGTGTAGTTACAGAGAGAGGAAGTCTCTTTATACAGCAGGATGGTGCCACCTGCTGGGGAACTCCTGGTATTACACCTGTATGGACAGACACACACACACAGTAGCTATCAAGACAATACATTCAATCTCATGACAACTATAATGACCTTTGACCTCTAAAGTTTTCTCAGGCCATCGTTAAGTTCAAGTCGATGTTTGTTCTGAGTTAGAAGAAGTCGTGTCGAGGTGAAACTGAGACAATGTGCTGACGTCTGTAGGACTACGTCTGACTCTTCTTCCCTCCTCAGTCCACACAGACAGACTCACTCTCTGATGCTTCAACAACAACAACAACAACAATAATAATGATAACAATAATGTTGTGTTAAAACTCACTTGTCTGAAACTTCAGTTTCTCTCCTTCTGCTCCGTTGATTCTAAAATGGCGTTCAAGCTTTTTTACTTTCACTTCCTTCTCTGCGTTTAAAGGGAAATCACCTGACTCAGTGAGGGCGTGTTTTACAATTTGAAGTTCATTGTGATAAAGAGACAGGAAGTCACATGGTGCAGTACAACGACCTGTCAGTACCTGTATGGACAGATGAAACCTGACACCAGGTATAAATAGTGAGATCAGATCAGGAGTGGCAGCAGCAGCAGCAGCAGCAGCAGCAGCAGCAGCAGCATTAACAGCAGCAGCAGCAGCAGCATTAACAGCAGCAGCAGCTGTCATGTTCGTGTTCCAAGGATGAGGCCGTGTTGATAGCAAGTAACTTAGTTTAATGTCTCACGTTCTCAACAACATACATGTGGCTTCATGCAGTCTTGCTCTACTATGTTATATGGTACGGTAAGCTGACTACTAACCAGTACTGCCGCCTAGCGGTCAAACATGTAATAACATCTAATCATAACATCCCCCCTTTTCTAAGGTAAAATGCATTAACAGGAATTATCACATTAGCTGTGTCAGTTATTTCAACCATTTCTCATTCAGCATAACCCTGCAACATATAAACAGTTTATATCAGATTGCATAACTCATATCTAAGCCAACACTAGACCATTTAGAACACATTCACAACATCAATCAATATACATTTTGTTCAACATCTTTAACATGCATATTGAATTTTCTTTGTTTATAAGTTCAGTCTATCAGGCTTTCTGATTTCTCTTGTGGACCTTCTTAACTCAGGTTCACCTGGAGTAGGTGTGTGAGAGTCAGTGTTACAGTCCATAGCAGGTGTGGGAATTACCTGAGATTCACCACAGGTTACACTGAGCTCACCAACAGTCCCTTGAGGAGTCTTTAATAGACTGCGACGATTACGTCTGAGGATTTGTCCATCATCAGTTTTCACTGTGTACGATCGTGGAGCAACTTCTTGCAGGACAGTTGCTTTTGTACTCCATCCATCAGCATCCTCAATCCTGACTGTGTTGTTGGTAGTCAGTGGAGGGAGATGCTTGGTTGTTCTGTCATAGAATGACTTTTGCATCATTTTCTGTTGTCGTAGCTTATGCTCAATCTTTGAGTGATTCTTTTGCTTTAATTTGTCGTTTTGATGACTCGGCAAAGTTGTTTGTAGCTTCCTCTTCATCAGCAATTCAGCTGGTGATAGACCACACTGAAGAGGTGATGCTCTGTAGCTCAATAAAGCCAGATACGGATCCGAGTCACTGTCAGCTGCTTTCTTTAGGAGTTGCTTGAGAATGTGAACTCCTTTTTCAGCTTGCCCGTTTGACTGTGCATAGTGTGGGCTTGACGTCACATGCTTGAAATCATATTGCACTGCAAACTTCTGCCATTCTTTGCTGCTGAAGCAGGGGCCATTGTCGCTCACCACGGTGTGTGGGATGCCATGCCTGGCGAAGATAGATTTAGCATCTGTTATGACACAAGTTGATGTTGAGCTTGTTAGTAGCGCCATCTCAGGGAAGTTTGAGTAGTAATCCATTACCACTAAATAGTCTTTACCTTTGAGATGAAACAAGTCCATTCCTACTTTGTGCCATGGTGCTGTTGGCACCTCAGCTACCACCATAGGCTCTTTGCTCTGCTTGTTCCTGTGTTTCTGGCATGTTTCACATTTACTTATAAGTGTTTCAATGTCTTTGTTCAGTCCAGGCCAGAAAACCGTGTCTCTCGCCCTCCTTTTGCACTTTTCGATGCCGAGATGGCCTTCATGTATCCTGTGCAACATGTCCATTCTCAAAGCCTGTGGAATGACAATCCTGCCCTTTTTCAACAGCAGACCATCCACAGTACTAAGCTCACCTCTGACATGGTAAAATTGTGGACACGAACCAGCTGGCCATCCCTCATCCATGTTCTGCATGACATGCTGTAGCTCAGCATCCTTTGCTGTAGCCTCCGCTATTTGTCTTGACTTTGTGTCAGACACAGGCAGTGTAGCCGACACCATGTTCACATGACACTGTATGTCTTCGTCTGTTGCACTCACACTATCGCCTGTAGTTGCTCTGGATAGGGCATCAGCAAGGACTAGGTGTTTACCTGGAGTATATATCAGTTCAAAATCATACCTTTGCATCTTCATCATTAACCGCTGTATCCATGGAGACATTTCATTCAGATTCTTTTTGATGATGGCGACCAGCGGTCGATGATCAGTTTCGACTGTGAAAGACGGCAGGCTGTACACGTAGCTATGAAACCGCTCCAAACCATACGCCAGTCCCAAACATTCTTTTTCGATCTGAGCGTATCGGCATTCAGTTTTTGTCATAGCCCGAGATGCATAGGCTACCGGTTTCCAGTGCTCACCCTCAGCCTGGAGTAGAACGGCACCAATACCATCCTTGGAAGCATCTGTAGACACTTTTATCCTCTTCGTGTGGTCATAGAATGACAACACAGGTGCTGTGCTCAGTGTGTTCTTGAGTTTTTGCCACTCATGCTCATGTTTCACTGTCCATTTAAACTCACAGTCCCTGTGCAGAAGCTCTCGTATGCATGATGTCTTTGCTGTCAGATTGGGAATGAATTTACCTATGAAATTCACCATCCCCATGATGCGTAGCACCCCTGTCTTGTCTGTGGGCCTTGGCATGTTCTGTATTGCATGTATTTTGTCTTTATCTGGTTGGACACCACGTGCAGACAGCTTGTCTCCCAGGAAGAGGATCTCTTGAACGCCAAACTCACATTTACTCTTGTTGAGTTTCAGTCCATACTTTTGTATGCGTTCCATAACTCTGTTCAGCCTCT
Source organism: Trachurus trachurus (assembly GCF_905171665.1). Taxonomy (NCBI): domain Eukaryota; kingdom Metazoa; phylum Chordata; class Actinopteri; order Carangiformes; family Carangidae; genus Trachurus; species Trachurus trachurus. Next base: position 2,351,511 of record NC_139900.1, read on the forward strand.
CGTTGTGCTCTTGGGCTGTGGACCCCCATATGATGATGTCATCAATGTAGACTCGAACTCCATCCAAGCCCTCGATGATCTGCTCCATCGCTCTGTGAAATATTTCAGGTGCTGACTTGATTCCAAAAGGCAGTCTGAGAAAGCAGTGTCTGCCGAAGGGCGTATTAAAGGTACAGTACTTGGTGCTGCTTTCATCCAGTTTCAGCTGCCAGAAGCCTTGTGAGGCGTCAAGCTTTGTGAAGTAGTTGGCACCTGACATTTCACTGATGATCTCTTCACGTGTAGGTATTTGATAATGTTCACGCTTTATGCTCTCATTTAAGTCTTTAGGGTCCATACATATTCTCAACTCACCATTCTTTTTCTTTGTGATGACCAGTGAGTTGACCCAGTCTGTAGGCTCATTAACCTTTTTGATCACTCCTAGCATGATCATTCTGTCGAGTTCTTTCTTTAGGCAGTCTTTCAGTGGCGCCGGAACTCTGCGTGCTGCATGCACAACTGGATGGGCTCCTTCTTTCAACTGTATTTTATATGTGAAGGGCAAAACACCAAAACCCTTGAAAACATCTGAAAAGTTCTGAACAATTGTGTCCATAGAGTCATTTGTTGGGTTTATGGCTGGGATGATGCGATACACTCTTTTCACAAGCCCCAGTTCTTCACAGGCTCTGTCACCAAGAAGTGATTCCCGTCCCTCATTCACAACAAAGAAGAATAGGTGGTGCACTTTTCCTTTAACTGTGACACTCAACCTGCATGTGCCCAAACATTTGATTGGCCGCCCATTGTAGTCTTTCAGTCCAGATTCTTTTCTTTTTATTTGTGGCTTATTTTTCATTGCCTTCACATCACACATGCTTATGAGATTTGCTTTTGCACCAGTGTCCAATCTCATGGTGACTACAGTCCCATTTATCATTAGAGGAGCTATCCACTTATCTTCTGTAGTGACATCATTTACATTGTCTGGCTTATTTATTTGTTCACTTTCACAATTCACCATTCCAACAAAGAACGTGTCACTTAGATCAGGCTCGTCTATTAAGTTTACAGTTTTTCCTTTCTTCCACTCTTTCCGTTTGGAGAAGCATTGTTTAGCAAAATGATTCTTGCCTTGGCAAGTGGAGCATTGCTTACCAAACGCTGGACACTGTCTAGGCTTGTGCTGTGAGCCGCAGCGCTTGCAGTTTATCATCACGTCCTCCTGCTGTGCAGGCCGGGTCTGTGTGCGCCGTCTCCGCTGATACGACACTGCTCCAACCGCTGCCGCGCTGTCGCTCTGCGCCGAGGCGACTGCAGACATCTCGCTGAACGTCCTCACGTGCCTTTGGGACAGCTCACTGGCCTGGCAGATCTTAATGGCTCCTGCCAGCGTCAGCTCCATCTCCCGTAGTAGCCTCTCTCTGACCTTTTTATCCTCCACCCCGAATACGATCTGGTCCCGGATCATGGAGTCCTTCAGCCTTGCGAAGTTGCAGGACTGCGCCTTTAGCCGCAAGTCCGTCAGGAAGCTATCGAAGGGCTCATGCTGCAGCTGTGTACGAGACCGAAACACGTACCTCTCGTACGTCTCGTTCTTCTTCGGAGAACAGTGAGTATCAAACTTACTAAGCACTACATCCAACTTTTCATTATCTTCAGGACTGTCAAACACGAACGTGTTAAATACTTCTATGGCCTGTGGCCCTGCTATTGTTAGCAGCAGCGCTACCTTTCTTGCTTCCGTCTTCGCCTCGAGTCCCGTAGCCGAAACATAAAGGTGAAACCGCTGTTTGAAGGTGCGCCAGTTCTCGTCGACATTCCCCGTTAGTTTCAAACTTTCCGGTGATTTTAAATCCATGTCGTTCATTCGAGTTTACTCCTGGTACCATGTCATGTTCGTGTTCCAAGGATGAGGCCGTGTTGATAGCAAGTAACTTAGTTTAATGTCTCACGTTCTCAATAACATACATGTGGCTTCATGCAGTCTTGCTCTACTATGTTATATGGTACGGTAAGCTGACTACTAACCAGTACTGCCGCCTAGCGGTCAAACATGTAATAACATCTAATCATAACAGCAGCAGCATTAACAGCAGCAGCATTAAAGGGGACCTATTATGCTTTTCCAGCTTTTCAGACTTTTATATATGTTTAAAGTGTTGGATAATGGTTCTAGAGGCCGTGGAAGTGTCATATCCTGAGGTTAATGCATTTGGAGGTAAACCCTGCTAGATAATTGGGATTTCTCTGCACACCTGTTACACTCGGTTGCGCTGAGTTTTTTTTTACATGAGCTCGCGTCTACGTCGATGCGTGCCGGACTCCCCTACATGGTCATGCCGAGGTCTCTGCTCCAGCCGGCCCCGCCTCCTCCCATGCTGCTCTGTTGTGCCTGGTGTCACAGCGGAGAGCGGAGCGGAGCACTTCCTGCTTTTTCCCTGCATGTTTTAGCGCTGTCGCGCCACTTTACTGAGTTTTATTTAGGAGTTTACGCCGACGTTTCATGTAAGTGAAGCTGTACCTGTGTGAGGAGCGACGTACCGCCGGGGCGACGTTGTTCGCCGGACCGGCGTAACGCTGGACCACCGGAGCACCGGAGCTCTGGAGCTGCAGCGGCTCCTCACACAGGCAGAGCCCGTCTGCAGGCCTCCTTGGCCGGGCAGACGCCCGTGCTCATCACGGTAGAGAAAACCCTCGCTAATAAACATACCCGCAGGTTTTTTAGACGTTTACCGCCGTGTGGTTAGTCTATTTAGCAGAATGTTGGTCTCATTGATGAAATCTTGTGGCAGTTGGATTAGTTTGAATGAAAAGTGAAGCTGTGAGAAGGAGGAGGAGAGGAGGCGCAGTGCTGCGGAGCTCTGTAGTCTATGTGCACAAATCACCACATTTACATCAATAAATAACTGTTTTACAATGAACTGACCAGTCTGCATATATTTTTAATTTATTTTATATATTTATTTTTGCATTTTTATATTACATGTTACATGGTTACAGTAGCCTACATGGCAAAGACTACTCTATACCATCTTTTGTTAGGGTGAGACGGTCATGGGCACATTTCATTACACAATGTAGACTGGTCAGATGCAGACTGGAGATCTGGCAATTTGGCAAAAAACACTCCACATTAATCCATGAGTCATTATAATACAATGGACATGACCCTTCAACTAGTACGTTTACCTTTTTACGTACCTACTAGTTCTATGAGGTATAAGTGTAAATGGCAGCTAGTCTTGTCCATTATAAGGTATGCAGTTCTGCCACTTTACTTTTTTTGTGCTTTTATTTTGAAGAACACCACTCTTATTTTGTTACTTCCTGTTATTGCTGTACATCTAGTGCATCGTCTTCTAGGTTACCAATTAAAGGATTAAGAATAGGTCATCTAAATATACATATAATGTTTAAAAAATAAAATACAGTATATTTTAGAAACTATTCTAGAGTGGGATTTTCACATCAGAAACACATTTGAATACTACAGTAAAGAACACCTTACTAATGACGGGTATAATGTTTAGAGAAGGTTAGAGAGGATCCAGGAACAGTGGAAGCAATATGGTTTCAACTTCTACCACCTCATCACTTTTATTGTGACACAGACTACAGGAAAAACTTTTATTGTGATACAAACAACAGGAAATACTTTTATTTGTGACACGAACTACATGACATTATTACAGTAAGTCAACTTGGTGCTATACAAATCAATACACCAACAAAACACCACCATGGGGAGACAAGCTTTCATACAAAAACATTGTAAAGTTACATAAATTCAATGTTTTTATAGCTTTCATGTTGATGGATTTTTTTAATAGACTCAATATAGTGTTTGGCTTAATTTTCAAAAAATAATAAAGAGTGGTTTTTGATTAGTGTAACGACATTTATGAATATTATATGCCATTTGGCTAACTGTATAATAAGATTGATGATATAATATTGTTTTTCTTTTTGCAGATGGATTCTCAGTATGTTCAAACAGGTTAAATCAAAAAATAAATCAGGTTGCAAATATCTTCCCATAATTTTGGAAAGACAAAAACAAATGAAAAATATCTTCAGGGTGTCCTACACAGAAAGAGCAGTTTAAATCTATCGGTATATCTTTTTTAATCTTTGTAAAAATAAAAATAAAACTTTAGATGGGTACATTTTGTGAGTTATTTTAAAAGATACTTCTATTAATTATATATCTAGCAGGTAAGTTCCAGATCTTTTTCCAGTTAAGGTTATTAATAAAGTTATTCCAATAAGTTATTCCATATGGACAAACAACTTTTCTTGTGGTACAGGAAGTTCTTTTATTGTGGCGGTCTGCCCTTAGCTGGTCCATGGGGAGAACTGCAGTGTTGTAACATCCCAACAGTGTTTCTTTAATTTCATTCTCAAAACCTGAACACAATATTCCACAGTAACACTTTATCATAAAAGTTCACGTCTCTGTGCATCGTGTAAATATTCCTGAAGAGGAGTTTCCATAGTTCCGGTTCAGCTGCTGCAGCGCGGGGAGCTTAATGAGTGAAACACAGCAACAGTCAGTGTGGTGGGTCCAGGTCCAAACTGCTGCTGTTGTGATGCTCTCTCTGTAGCTGCTGAGCTAGCAGCACTTTAACCCTCATTTATTCTGCATCAAACCGCGAGTTCACGGAACAACGGAGCTTTATTAACTTTTACTGAGTTTTACCGCCGAGTTTTATTGTCAGAAACGGACGTGACATCAGTTAATATGACGACGTTCCTCATTAGCATAATCGCGGGTAAGTGTGTGTGTGTGTGTGCGTGTGCGTGTGTGTGCTGACTGTGCTGCTTCCACAGGTGTGTTTCTGTGTTACAGTTTTTTTTTTCCAATTGCCAAAACACAATTTTGCAAACTAGTATTCATCAAACTCACACACCCAAACTGCAAATGACCTCATATATCCTGCAAAATGAAGCTCTGCAACCAAAACTATATGTAGCATTACCAAAATCAAACTGTTGCACCAAGCAGCACACACTTCACTCATATTACTGGATTTTTAACTAACCAGCTACAAACTGTTGGGCAGAATGAAAAGCACTCTCATCTCTAGTAGCTTTGCCATGACACTAACATAGTTCAAATTGTAGAAAATTCTTCAGATTGTTCACATGCACAGAAACATTTGCAGATATACACATAGCCTACTGTTGATGATTTTTTTTTCTCTTTCACCCAACAAGCCAGTGCAACATATGCACAGCAGATATATTTACATTGGAGTGAACAAAACAGTCAACTGTGTGGAATATTTTGGCTGAAAACATTAGAAATAGTAAAAGCCTGAGTGAGTTTAAAAGAAAGTTGAAACAACAGATGTTTGATTTGTACAGGAGGGAAGATGGGGGTGGTTAAATAAAATAAAATAAAATAAATAAATAAATATAGGACAAATGTAGGACTGTTGAGGGAGTTTGCGATGTTTGTTTGTGTGCTTGTTTTTTACTTATTTATTTCTCCAGTGCAGCCTCCACCCAGCTGATCCCACACAGCTGCAGCTCCTCGTGGACCTGGAGCTCCAGTGCAGCCTCCGAGGTCTCAGCCGGTGCAGCAGGTAACGTTCAGGACTAGTAGGGATGGAACGACGACTGGTATCGAGGTCAAACTCTGACAACAGTTTACACGGTAGCAGTTCACCGTCTGTGTGTAAATTAATCTCTTTATCTGGGTGGATAATTATCAGCATTAGGGCTGCAACTGACCATTATTTCGGTTGTCGGCTCATCTATTGATTATTTTTTCGATAAGTCGATTAGTCACGATTATTTTGGCTGCATCTATTTCGACTTTGGTTTTACCTCATATTCTCGGAGCAAATAAAAAAAACCATGAAACATGTTTTTTTTTATGATCAATTTTTTATTTTTATTTTCCATGTTAATATTGGCGGACATTTTGCGTTAACATTCGAAACATGTTTTTGTAACAATTGTTTTAAAATTGTTACTGTAATGAAACACAAATTAATGAAATAATACAATATGAAAGTCAGGGTTTCCCCCAGATAGTTGTTTTCTCCAGTGCAGGGTCCAAGGTCTCAGCTGGTGCAGCAGGTAGCGTTCAGGACTAGTAGGGATGGAGCGACGACTGGTATCGAGGTCAAACTCTGTCAACAGTTTACACGGTAGCAGTTGCCGTCTGTGTGTAAACAGGGTATCCGCGGGGTCTTGAAAAGTATTAAAAGGTGATAAATCAATTTGGGGAAAATTAAGACCCTTAAAAAGTATTACAGGAAAAAGTATTTTCATGACTTTATAAAGTCTTAAATTTTGAAGGTATTTTTTCTGAATTCGCTGTCCAAGAGCCCTTAAACAACATTGTAAAAGTGTGTGAATGTATTCATTTTATGAAAAAACAAAGATGAAGCAGTACATAAAAAAAGAATATAAGATTGTAGTTTTTGTTTTTTGAGAGTGGAGCAATGTTTTTTTTTTATAAACTTTGCCTTATCCCAGCCTATTTTGAATTATGTAGCATCATAGTGGTCTAAATCACAAATTAAAACTGCATGTTACGTTAAAAGTGTCACTGATGTAAATGGTTACAGCTTGAAGTGGCGGTGAGGTGTATATAAATATTGAGAAGGTCTTGAAAATGTCTTCAAAAGGTATTAGAATTAACTTCAAGATTCCTGTATAAACCCTGGTAAATTAATCTCTTTATCTGGGTGGGTAATTATCAGGATTAGGGCTGCAACTAACCATTATTGTGGTTGTCTCATGTGGTTTGGTTGGCTCATGTATGTATTATTTTTTCAATAAGTCGATTAGTCACGATTATTTTGGCCGCATCAGTTTCGACTTTGGTTTTACCTCATATTCTCTGAGCAAATAAAAAAAAACCATGAAACATGTTTTTGTAACAATTGTTTTAAAATTGTTACTGCAATGAAACACAAATACTAACACACACTAATACACACTTACACACACTAATAAACAGTAACACACACTATTACACACTAACACACTAATACACAATAACACACACTAATACACACTAGCACACACTAACACACTAATACACAATAATACACACTGACACACTAATACACAATAAGACACACTAACACACACTAACACACTGACACACACTAACACACACTAATACAAAGGAATACACAATAACACACTAATACACACTGACACACTAATACACAATAATACATACAAACACACTAATACACAAAATACACACTAATACACACTAACAACTCCTACACTAACACACACAAACACACTAATACACACTAACACACACTAATACACACTGACACACAATAACAGCTCCTACACTTATACACACTAACACACTATTATAAAACGGAAAGGTGAAATCCTGCGATCTGATTGGTTGTTAACCGTGGTATAATGAGCATATACCACGGCTACTATTCTAAAGCCTTATCACAGCGTAGGCTATCACTCCGCCTCAGGCACGTATGACTGGTATGAATGGAAGTTGTTGTCATGTATCCATGACAACGGACTGTTGCAGTCCGTAGCAAAAGACAGCTGATGTTTTTACGATGTTAAAAAACGGACTAAAGTAGTGTAATTCACATGTTTAAGGTTGACTTTCAACTCCGGGGAGGGTTAACAATGGTAGAGGGGACTGAGCAGTGACTTTCACCTGAAAAAAAGCGGAGGAAAAGACCAGATGCAGAGCTACTTGGAGCTAACGTCTGGAGAGGTGGGACTATTTTTTCACAGTGAGGCTATTTTATTGGATAATATGTATTTCTGGTTGAATAAAACTACATGAAATTGATTGCGTATCCCTCTTTTATATTGCCTTTATTCGTAACCGTTTTTCGCGTCGGGCCGAACAACGCCCCTTAGCCGTGGTATAATGAGCATATACCACGGCCTGTCGTGATATATTGCTTAAATATACACTAACACACACTAATACACACTAACACACACTGACACACACTAACACACACTGACACACTAACACACTAATACACACTAACACACACTGATACACACTAACACACAATAAGACACACTGACACACTAATACACACTAACAATAATACACAATAACACACTAATACACACTAACACACTAATACACACTGACACACTGACACACTAACACACACTTACAGTTCCTACACTAATACACACTATTACAATACACACTAACACACAATAACACACTAACACACACTACTAATACACACTGACAGACACACACTAACACACACTAATACACACAAACATCTACACTAACACACACTAACACACACTAACAGCTCCTACACTAATACACATTAACACACACTAACACACACTAATTATCACATTGAATCACAAAGCCGAACGCTCACAAGCCAAGAGTGTGACGAGCTGCTGGAGTCGTTGCCATGGAAACCCGCTGAGCGATACGAACGGCAGCTAAGTGAAGTTAGTAAATATTGCAGCACCAGTTGTAAGAGTGAAAAGCCGCGCGGCGCCAAACGGTGGCGACAGCAGGAGCGACATCACGGCAGCTGCACCTGCTGCCAGAAACTCGGCTGCAGACTGAGGTGAGTGGACAAATAATGTTTGTGATGATGATCATTGTGATGCTAGCGGCGTGACTGAAGCTAACGTGTCTCGTAGCTGCAGAGTCACCCGCTGCCTAACGTTAGCTAAGGTCGGTCCACAGGCGCCGAGAGTCATGGATGCTGCCATAGGTTGACCCTTTGTCAAGTCCCACCCTCCACGGTTACTGTTGCTAGGTTGGACAGACAATGGTCACGGAAGGGTTAACTCCCATTGGAAACCATTGAAAATGAGGCAGATTTAAATTTGTTTGTAGCCTAAGGAAATTTTGAATTAACTTATACAACAGAAAAATGGTGCCCGTGATAGAAGACAGACGTGGCTAAAGAGCGACTGAACGGGCATTACATGACTAACGAAAAGTGGGGAAAAATCATCGTTTTGGTCACTCACTAGCTAGTAACGGCGCTAGATAATGTTAGCTACAAGCTAACGCTTAATCTCCACCGATCTCCTGTTTCTCCTCGTAAAACTTCACGAAGTTCAAAAGACATTAGCAACGGTAACATTACGTTTGCTAGATAACTTTGAAGATTAAAGTAATATATGTTATATACATTAGTTTATTGATGTCTTGGGTTTGGGGAATGGGATAAAAACGATTCCGGGAATGCGTTCCGGATATCGTGCGTCGCTATTGCAGGTACCTCAGACACACATTTTAGCCATATTGAAAAATTAAGAAGTAGTTTTTGCCGAAAAAATTGCTGTCTGCCTATCCCAGGGTTGTCCAACCTTAGAACAACATGACATAGGGAGAAGCGCTCTGATTGGTGGAACTAAATTGGTCGTCAGTGGCCTGCAGAGAGCGGCATGTGAATGTAAGAGGAATGGTGGTGAGGAAAGAACAGGAATAAACAACTATTGATGATGTAGACAGTTTATTTTATTTGTATATATATATTATTGTTTATTTACAGTTCATGAGCAGGTGATAAATTGAGACTTTTCACATATACTCACCTGTATTACCTGTTTACAATACAAGTGTATGTTACGATATTTTGTATTTGATATTGATAGAAATGTATTAGAACGAATGTAAACATTTAAATAATTTTGACTCTTGAAGAATCTTGCGAAGAGATTGAACACTGTGTCCAGTTTCTTTATTTACATCTCCCTTTCTTCAGGGATACAACATCCGAGCAGAGTTGGTTAGTGCCAGACACAGTTTTTTTCTACTTGTTAAAAACACACTGTAAAAAATGTATATAGAGCGTACACTTAAATAGTGTTTTATCTTCAGAGAGGACTTACTGCAGGCAGTGAAAATATGCAGTTAGTTTGCCTCCATTCACAGCCGTTTATCTCTTGTATCTGTCCAACAGTATTCACCGACCATCCTGACACTGGAGCTGAACTGAGATCAGATCCTGTCTTTGTCAACGAGACACGGTCACAGCCACATAAACGACAGAAGTGACGAGGAGCAATGGGTTGGTAGTCAAGTTCTGGTCAAGCCAGCTTCCCAAGACAGTAGCGCTCCTTGGTCAACAGGGGGCAGCACTTACAAGCTGCAATATTGATCCCATATGAGACAGATGGCAGTTTAAATCAGATGTAAGGAGAGATACTGCTTCCACTTAGGTAGTATTTGTTTGTTTTTTCTTTCTTTTACAAGTAAAGTACCACTTGCCTTGCTTGCCCTGACCACAAAGTCAGAACTGAGCTGTTTTCAGACACTTCACACACACATCAAAGAACCAACTGTCATCACATGTTATACAGCTTTTCATCCAGTGCAGTAATGTGAACAAAACCTTTGCACATGTGAAGTGTCACATGTTGTTGTTTAAGTTAGAGGTACTGGTGGAGTCTGTGTCACATGACTGATGTCAGGTGAGGACAGGTGGTGTCATCACTGCTGTTCATGTTGCCTCCGTCTCCGTCTCACAGGTTCAGAGGGTTTTCATCAAACCCGTGGCCCAGCTCTTCTTCCTGGACTCGGAGGCCGGAGCTCAGATCACGCTGCACTGGGCCCTGCAATAGTTTTTACTTACATTTGGCGCTTTTCCACTGGCACGGCACGGCCCGCTTTTTTTGCTTTCCCACTAGCCCTAGTACCTGGTACCAGGTACCATTTTTAGTATCTCCTCGGCCCTGGTTCCAAGCGAGCCAAAGCGATACTAAAACATGATGTCAGCCGACTGCCTTCCACTGATTGGACAGAGCTGTGTGGGCACTGAAGACACATCAATCACCGTGATTGTTTATGAATTGTGATTTTTTAGTCTGCTGGGAGACCGTACAGGGTCATTAACGGTGGTCCATGCTGTTTTTACCCCGCAGGAGAAAATGCCAATCCCGTCCGTAGTGATCGAACCTGCGTGATGCCGATATCATCTCCCCCACGACCATCGGAGACAACGGAGTTACAGCTGCAAACCAGACGGTCAAACACATGAGTGCATCTGGAGGCGTGTCGGGACTCCCTGACGACTTCCTCTATAAGGTAGGACTTCCTCCACCTGCTAGCTCACTGCTCACTTTTACAGTACTTGCACTCGTGTGGGTTTTGATATGAGTGATGAACAGTGATGGGAATACCGGCGTTACTTTTTTCATTAACGGGTAATCAAAAAAGTTACTGCTTCCCCCACCCTTGCAACTTTACTTGGCTCAAGAAGTCCATCAGAAAATAATACACCCACTTCAGTGTAGGACGTCATTATTTTCGGTTCATCAACTGGCCCAACTCTAACCAACTCGCTCAGTATCTCTCCACACGGACAGGCTGTATCACTCCGCCTATCCGCTGTGTGGAAGAGGCGGAGGGATACAGCGCGTTGCAGAGCCTGTCTGTGTGGAAGGATACGGAGTGAGTTTGTTGGTTCCAGATAAACACGAGTTAAGGCCTTTGCACCACACCGAATCCGTTTTTTTTCGTCCGAAAGTGCTGCACGTTAAAAAATAAATTCGACCTCATGTTGTGTCGATCATGTTTACACACCGAGTCCCAAACTTTTGTCCGTCATTAAAGTTTTCGGAACAGGTTCATTTCTCGACAAGTGAGAGAACCACAAAGTGCATCACTGACGATTTTTGTCTCCCTCACAAAAAATAAAAACGTATGTGAATAAAACGCAACGGACTCAGTGTGCAAGGAGCCTGTGCGTAACGTTTTTTGTCGGATGACGGATATGAAAAACGCATGCAAAAAAACCCGACTTTTAGGGAGGGAAGTCCAAGTAATTTGACTAGTTGAGCATTTTATTATTTAAAAAAAGTAAAGCATGTTACTTTCATTGTAATTAGTTACTTTATCATGTATTATCTCAGTTACTTATTGGGGAAAGTAACTAGTAACTATAACTGATACATTTTTCAAAGTAATGTGCCCAACAGTGGTGATGAACATGCTTACTTTTTTAGCATTTTTTTCTTCCCACAGGTGGAAACAATGCATGACTTTGAAGCTGCAAACTCAGACGAGCTTGAGCTGAAGCGAGGCGACGTGGTGCTGGTGATTCCAACTGCCTCAGCAGAGGATCAGGTGAGCAGAGCAGTGACGTGTTTAACCCTTCACCAGTCCACAGATTTTCTTCTGTATTTCTCTTGCCTGGTCTTTTTGTGTATTAATCCTTGTAAAACCTCAGCCCTGTAATTCACAATCAGGTCATTGACGTCCTTTTTTTCCAAGACAACCTGGGCTTTCAGAATATTCATTCTAAACAAAAAAAAGGGAAAATAAATTCAACTATATTTGTTCGAAACACACAGAAAATTATTATTATTAGGAGAAAAAGAATAACTATGATACAAAATATATCATTTACATTATTTACAAGACTGCCCCACTCGTCTGACATGAAAACAACGGGTCTCATTCATGAAACGTTAGTAAATCTGTGTGTAGATTTGCACATAAAAGTTCACGCTACTAAAACTCTACTCCACATTGATTAACGGTGCGGGAAACTCAGATTTGATCGTAAGCACGTGTGTAAGATCATGAACAACAACCCATTGTAAACTAACAGCACGCCTCCGGTGATCAGCAATTAGCATAGATCTCCGCCCGTGAAACGCCATATAAGGAGATCCTGACCACCATATAAGGAGGTAGGTGCATCCTGCTCACCTGCGGCCATGACGCAAACAAGGAAAGAGGGAGAGAGAGAGAGAAAAAAAAGAGAGATCGGGGATCGAAGTCATTTTGGGTGAAGTGGAGTTCAGAAAAAATATTTAATTCTCTTGTGTTAGTAGTGGTGACTGGGACAGGTAATCAAAGGTGTGGAGGAAAGTAACAGATGTAGTGAATTAAGTATCCTTGGATTTAACCCTCTATTGCATGAAATACTAACGCATGGTAAAAATCGTGGAAAGTCCCATAAAATCAACATTTTTGACCAAAAACTAATTTTATTTAAAGCAACACTCAACAAATCCATCTCATACTCAACCAAAACAAACAAACAAACAAACATTTATAAAGTAAAAACATACAGTATAATTTCAACAGTTATCTAAAATGTCTGAGAACCCATCTCAATGAAGTAGGCTACATTCAATCACTCATTTTATTTCATTTCATTCAGTTATCCAGAAGATATAAGTGCAAGTCCATTTAGATAATATGTTACAAAATACCTTTAATCACAAAACATAAAAAAATATAATGTTTTTACCTTTAAAATATAAGCAATGGTTGTAAACATGGTCTCACGGTAGGTTCATGCTATGTAAGTCAATGGGACTCCATTACGTTGAATGCACCAGGAATTTTCCATATTTGATTACTGTTGCCATATGGCAACAAATGTATTTTAGCATATTACAAAAATACTATTACATAAAAACTGAATTAAACTGAACTGAAAATGATTTCAATTTTCCAAAATTCTGAATGAAAGACTCTTCGGGAGCCCCACACAATGATGTTTACATGTCAAATGTCCGTGAGCAAAAGGGACTGGCAAACAGGATATCCTGCTCATTTGACCTCATAAATTGTATGTCCTTCAAAGTAAAACCCCCTTTTCACACCTAACTGTAAAAACAAAAAAATTATATCATAGCTTTTTAGAAAAATGAAGATAAGTAATAGTTGCCATATGGCAACACTATGCAATAGAACCATTTAAGAAGTAAAGCCAGAATAGTTTGTCCAGAGATAGACGCGGAAGAGTAAAACAATACCCCTGCCATCGTATACAATGGCACCAACCTCAGAGGGTTGATTTCAGTCATTTTCATTCAGTCCAGTAATGTTTTTAGAAAGAGGGATCTGGGGTCTGACAGTGAATAAAGGTGATAATGGTGCTTGTGGTTGCTGTCTTTGCAGGATGCTGGCTGGCTCACCGGGTTCAAGGAGAGTGACTGGTTAACCCTTGGATCTGGTGCTCCAAAAGGACTTTTCCCAGAAAACTTTATCCAGCGTTTGGAGTAAGAAGCCTCTTCATATGGCAGATAAAGAAAAATGAAATGCAGTCCAGTCAGCATGTAGCCCGCCCCCACCCCCTCGAGACAAACCAGTGGTCTCCTGCAGCTGTATGCTGGGCAACACAAGGCTTTTGGTAGAAACGACTCTACCGAAACTCTACCAAAGTCAAGTCATGGTGATAAATAGTAGTACTACTCCAAGCAGAAGTGCAAATTATTAAGCATGTTATAGTAGAGTCAACCTTTCCTCAAACTGAGATGTGTTTTTTTGAGCAGAAAAATATGAAGTATGGTTAATTTGGAATGTTGAAATCTCCACATACACCTACAAAAGCAGGAAATGTTATTCTAGAGAAAACTTAATGAACATTAAGAGAAACTGAATCTTTTTTTTTTTTTGCACCAAGTGTGTCGTACTGATTTTGTTGCTCTGCTGTGAAGTTTACCAAAATCTGTAGTGCTGTGATCTAATTTAATGTTTTTGAGTGTATCATGAAACTTTTGAGTTAAAGCAATACTTACCTTTCTGGAACTTTTGCACATTTCTTTGTCTAAGTTAAAATGCTATTAATAATCTGATGATACATTAAAATGTAAGAGAAACCCAACAGGGTTAAAAACTCATCATTTTTTCATTCTCATATAATTCTGAGAAAAGTCTGACCAATAATATTATTCGGTCCGATTAATAATATTTGACGAGCGACCGAACCTACTTAATATGTAATCACTTTGTGCACCCCTCTCCTCCTCTCCCCCCTCCCGACCAGGAAGAACATTTATTGACAGAGCAGTAGCAGGACACAGAGCCATGCACAGAGCAGAGGAGACTAGTCACAACACACACTAGAAAGAAGGTTTTTGGAAATAAATAGTTTTTTAAAAGACCAATAACTGCAGCCGCAGCTGGTCGCCGAGTTTCATGTCTGATATTGTAACGTTGATAGTGATCAGCCCCGAGTGATACGTAAACACAGGAAGTCACATGTGTCTATAAAGCATCCAGTGCTAACGGCTAGGCTGCTGTTAGCTCTGTGCTAACGGCTAGGCTACTGTTAGCTCTGTGAGTTCTCAGCGGTCCGGACCCGGTTGAACTCCGGACCGGCGCGGCTCGACTCGCCTCGGTCTGGATTTATTTTGGCCCTGAACCAGCGCATCAGGTGGCGCTGGTCCGGCCGCCAGTTGAGAACTGTAATCCGTAACAATGGCTTCCCCTGCGTCTCCAGTAGCAGTAGGCTAACAACAGTTTATTATAAAACTCATCAGTCATCACTGAGTCCGTTTATATGGTTTAAAACTCCGGTGTTGTGTTTGTTTGTGTTGTTCCCGTTTCACTCGCGTTCCTGTTCTGTTTACCGTTGCCATGCCAACGCATGCAACAGGGAGGGAGGGGGCTCGTGGAGGTGCGGCAGGAGCAGGGCAGGAGGGAGAGGTGGGTGGGACTTGTGAGGGAGGTGGAGCTGTTGATTTTCAAATGTTTGTGCTGTGCTGAGTGAAATGCCAGATCGGTAAGTATTGCTTTAAGTCATGTCATTGCTATTACCTTTGAACTACTGTTGGTGTACTTCTGTATAATGGTTGAGTGTGTGGTGAAATTTCTTTGGCATATGTGGCAATTAATGAAGTTATTGAAAATTGTTGCTGTGTTTTCACCAAAAGAATAGTGAGATTTATTATACAAGCTCTGGCCGACAGTCAGTGCACATCCAGCATTAAATTCTCAGATCATTTCTTGAATTTAGTATTGAAATACAATAAAAACACAGAATTTCCCCAGAGTTTATTTAGAGATCATTGTATATCTGTGTAAATCATCTCCTTTAAGAATTATAATAGCAAAAAGCTTAATCAACCAGAACACAGATTAACATTATCACCTATTTAGGTAGAAGTGTACAATCACAGGGAAGGTAATAACAAAACCAATATGCAATTTATGTTGCTGGATTATTTTAGGTCTCGATGTCACTTTATGTCATAGTGAAGTTGAACCTTAAAGTGGAAATTTCGTGATGTACATCTGATAAACCTTAGCCCTTTGTCATGATCAATATATGAGACATTATGATGTAAGATTGGCGTGTTCAGCTCCCCTGAAATATATGGGTTGGGTCTTGGGAATGGGAACGGATGCAACTTTGGGCTCCAAAGTTATAAGCCAAAACGTTTTCCCATTCAAAGTGAATGGGAGTCATCCAAAGTGAAAAAAACCCTTTTGGGGTCCCATACACTGTACTTGAGGGTGACTTTGTTTTTCACTGTTAAAAACCGTTATTTCTCGTGCCATTGGGTTAGGAATCAGTGATAGAACTCCCCTCCATGAAATACAAAGTTTAAAAAAATGAAGCTTTCTAGCCTTAAGTTGTTTGGGCATTTGTGCTACTTTTTGGCCTCACTGGGCCTTGTTCAGGTAAGTTCAGAAGTGTGCCTCGGATGTTTTAGCCAAGGCCACACTTCTGTCCCTTCTGCTTTTCCCTTTCCTCATTTTCCTTTCCTTCTTCCTACCCTTCCCTCTCTTTTCTGTAGGTTACAATGTAACGTGTGCTGTTACTAAAGAGCCAAGACAATAAAATATGAAAATATGCTTAAATAGAAAACAAAATACGGAAATAAAAATCACAGGACAGTAATCAAAAGCCTCTAATTTAACACAATGCAGTAGTAAATGGAAAAGTGTTGTGTGAGACGACATTAATGTGGTACATTAACAATGACATAATTAACGGCGCCAAGAGTTGTGTCCGAAGGATTTTCAGTTGGGCTCACTATATAGTCCACTACATTTATCTTCCTATGTAGGGAGTGGTTACATGCTGTCATTCCAACATCCCACCACTCCGACATACCGCTATTCCACATGCCATCCCACCTTTCCGACAAGGCTTTCAATATAAGGAAATGTGCGTTACTCAACAGGTGACTCCCTCCTACTGGTCTGGACTCTCTCCATCTATCTGGCCTGTCTGGCCTCTACCAACTCCTTTCCAACATCCTGCCTTTCAGCGAGAGGCCCTGTGGACTCTCTCTGCCCTGGGTTTTACCTGCCAGGCTGCTCTTCACCTCTGATTGGTGGAGCTGCTTCGTCCAAGGTAGTAGAGGGAGTTTCACTGCAGGTGAAATAAAGTTGTATTTGAATTGACAGTGAGTTGTTATTGATCCATGAGGCTATAGAGAACAGGAAGTGGGAGCTGCTGACTCAGCTGAGACATTTCCATCCTGTCCTGTAGAGAAGAAGAAGGAGAAGGTTCAGGTGTGTTAATAAAGACAGAAATAAAGCAGTGTTTCCTAATCCTTCATGTTACAGGTGAAACTTCCTGTACCTGAGGGACGAGAGCTTCTGATTGGCTGTTGATGTTTGATAGAGAAACTTGTATTGATCATGTATTGACTAAAATCAGCTGCTGGATCAGTTGAGTCAAGCAGAACAAGAACAGATGATGGTTCATATTGATTCCAGGTGAACATGGAGTTCTAGAGACTCTCAGGTGAGTGACAGGTGAACCTCATTGTTCCTGTTTGACTCAACACCTTTACCTGTGACTGGATCACTGATGACTGACACATTGAAGCTGCTGCAGCGGTTTCTGTGTCTGTGATGTCATGTATGATGTCACATGTGATGTCACACCCTGACAGGTTCACCTGCTGAACTTTACACTTTACATGTTATTACACTCCCACAGTCATCAGCTGTGGAAACAGCTACAGATCAGACTCACTTCAGAGTCTCCAGTCGAAAGTCTGGACTCTTCACAAGATCACGAAGCTGCTGCCGATCTGAAGAGCTCAGGTTGTTGTTTCTCAGGTCCAGTTCTCTCAGGTGGGAGGGGTTGGACTTCAGAGCTGAGCCCAGAGAAGAACAGCTGATCTCTGACAAACTGCAGCTCATCAATCTGAATAAAGAATAAAAGAAGAAGAACTGATGATTGAGCCGATGTGTCCTGGTTGCTCTGTCTTGCTCTCTTTCACTCCTACACACACACACACACACACACACACACACACACACACACACACACCTGAAGTGATCAGATTATTGATTATTGATCAGACTGAGTGAAATGATCTGAAAGTGAAGAGTCGTCAGTGTGAGAGAAGAACAAGTGGAAACATGAGACAACTATTTCAAACGTCCTTCATTCATCACATCAAAGTCAATGATTCAAGTTCTGAGTGAAGATCAATCAGGTTCAGTTGTGGATCAAAGATCTCAGATCTACAACAGTAACAGTCAGTGAACTGACCTCAGAGTCTCCAGTCTACAGTCTGGACTCTCCAGAAAACCACTCAGAGCCTTCACTCCTGAATCCTGCAGGTTCCTGTTGGAGCTCAGGTCCAGGTGTCTTAGTTCTCTCAGGTGGGAGGGGTTGGACTTCAGAGCTGAGACCAGAGAAGAACAGCTGATCTCTGACAAACTGCAGCTCTCCAATCTGAATAAAGAATAAAAGCAGAGAGTTGAGGACAAAGCTCCTTGTTGACAGCATTCAGTGTCTCATCATCTGTTCAGAGCTGAAGAAGCTTCAGAAAGAACAAGTTTAGAAAATCAAAGTCCAACAGCCGAAGCAACAGGAAGCAGGTTAAACAGTCACATAGAGAGAAAACAGCTCATTAATATTCATGAGAAGCTGCTGCTGACTCCGCCTCTTCACCTGTCAGCTCCACCTGTGGCTCCACCCAGACAAACTCATGTTGAGCAGCCACATTGATCAGGGGCCGGTTGCACCAACTGGTCTTAACTAAGCCTGGTCGTAACTCCTAAGTTGGTCTTAACTAAGACCAGTCTTTGGAGTGGACTTTAGGCCAGTTGCACCAACCAGACTTACGCCTGGTCTTAACTACGCCTGGTCTTAGTGATGCGCGTTCATGTGAATGCTTACAATAGCGTGCGTTGCTAGGATACATTGTTAACTACCTTCCGCTGTCTTGCACGTTTCCATTAAAAAAAGTGCAATCAGCAGCTGCAGTGTTGGTGGCAATGCTGCCTTGCGGTCCGACGGTGACAGCTCTTCAACAAGTTCATACAGATCTCTCCTACAGTCCTCCTCCTCTTTCTCTCTCTCGTCCGTCATTTGATTTATTTTTTTTCATTGTCGGAGTAACGGCACTTTATTTTTCAAACATTGCGCTTTTACGACACTGATTGATTGATTTATTGATTAGGCTACGTTGTTGTCAGACGTTTCCTTCTGATTTTCTACAGCGCAACGGTGACAGACACCCAGGTCCGACAGCGCAGCGAGGACATTAGCCTACGTGAGGAAGATGGAGATGAACTAATGAACGATGGGCTTGGTCGTAATGTGTGAAAATAAATTGAGGGATTTAAAAATAAAGGCCGTCGGCCGAGCTGTCAGATGCAGCCTGACTCACTATGCCAGATGCCAGGCTGCTGTATGGAGCCAGGCAGGCTCAGGCTGTATCACATCAAAAGCAGAGATCTATGCGTTATATGAACTAAGTGTAAATCAGACAAATTGAGTTTAAATTCAGATTTTAAAAAAAAGAAAGAAGAGGAAGCGTAATGCTGTGGGTATAGGGAGGCTGATGGAGTGCGGGAGGGGGGGCGCACCCCTAGTTCCGACGTGAAATCGCGGACTGTGAGACTCTGTGAGACGTTACAGCTTGTGATCACAACGGTACCGTTCAATGAAGTCCTTGTCACGTAATGAGCACTCGTCTTAACAAGGTCTCGAGCGCCAGTAAAAGGGAACATTTACATTACACAGAAAGATCTTCCTACTTTACGCCTGCTTCCGACCAGGCGTAAATATAGTGAGAAGAAGGCTTAAGACCAGCTGGTGCAACTGGCATAACTGTGCGACTGGGCTTAGAACGCCAAGTTAGGCCTGGTCTTAGTTAAGACCAGGCTTAAGACCAGTTGGTGCAACCGGCCCCAGAGGTTTACTGACCACGCTCAACATGTGAGGCTCAACTCTGTTGCTATGACAACAAACATATGAGGCTGAAGCTCAGAGAGAAAAAACCTTCTGACTGATTTCAGAGACTGAACCTGCTCCAACTTCTTCACAGAGCTGAAACCAGCACACACACACACACACACACACACACACACACACACACCTGCTTATTATGGGATATTGGCTTTGAATGATTCACTACAAACATCGCAGAGCCTCAGGAAAGAGGAGGAGCCACCAGCTATTGATTATAGATCAGTTAATGTCTGACACATTACATGTGTTTCTGTAGTTGACTGGACGAGAAGCAGAGAAGAAGAAAACAGCCGTCACCATGACGACCCTCAGTGTGGATCAGTAGAACATCAGCCTCATGTCTGCAGCTCAGTGTCAACACAACTTTCACATCACATTCATCTGAGCAGAGAAATAAAACAGAGTCTGACCTCAGAGTCTCCAGTCTACAGTCTGGACTCTCCAGAAAACCACTCAGATGTTTCACTGATGAATCCTGCAGCTTGTCGTTTCCACTCAGGTCCAGGTGTCTCAGGTGGGAGGGGTTGGACTTCAGAGCTGAGACCAGAGAAGAACAGCTGATCTCTGACAACCTGGAGTCCTTCAATCTGAATAAAGAATAAAAGAAGATGAACTGATGATTGAGTTCTCATCTCTCTCTCTCACCACACACACACACACACACACACACACACACACACACACACACACACACACACACACACACACACACAGACACACACCTGAAGTGATCAGATTATTGATTATTGGTGACTATGTAGTGAAATGATCTGAAAGTGAAGAGTCATTGTCAGTGTGAGAGAAGAACAAGTGGAAACATGAGACAACAACTATTTCAAACGTCCTTCATTCATCACATCAAAGTCAATGATTCAAGTTCTGAGTGAAGATCAATCAGGTTCAGTTGTGGATCAAAGATCTCAGATCTACAACAGTAACAGTCAGTGAACTGACCTCAGAGTCTCCAGTCTACAGTCTGGACTCTCCAGAAAACCACTCAGACCCTTCACTGCTGAATCCTGCAGGTAGTTGTCACCCAGGAAAACTCAGATCTACATCACTGGGGATTAGGGGTGTAACGGTATGGGATTTTACAGTACGGTATGGTAACGGTATTAGTACAGTATACCGCTGTATTTCACTGTGACGGTATTAAAATTAAAGTACATGCTTTATGTAAAGTAATACAACGTATATACTGTCAGCTAAATGTAATTATTTATATTCAGTCACTAAAGTCTCTCTTTCTACACAGAGACATGTCTTTACACACGCACACACACACGGAGCCTCTATTATGCATCAGTCCGTGCATCTATCTATTATAGTCCATCTTTCTCTCTCTCCTTCTTTCCTTCAATCTCTCTCTTTCTTTCTTTCTTTTCATGCTCTGTTGCGGAAATTGATGTATAAATTCATCTGTCGACTGAATGAAACACAAAATTCTGTCTTAATGCTGTTGATCAATCCTGGACTCAGTCCTGTGAGATACCAGTCAGCCATGTGGAAACACTGTTATGACTGTCTCTTTTAAATTTGTATGTGTGTTTGTTTTTTTAATGGACCTTGAGTCTAATAATAAAGTCTATCTATCTTTCGTCTTTTTTTTTCTTTGGCATGACGTCACGTACTGATTAAGTTCGGCTTGTGGCTTCATGGAGCTAACGCTAACGTGCCACACACACACAATGAATCTTTTATAAGATAATGTAATACATCATGACACACACACACACGCTTTCGTGTTTTGGAACCTTTATTCATGTGTGTGTGTCTGTGTCTCTGTGTGTGGCCGTGTTAGCGTTAGCTCCGTGTTAGCACTAGCCCAATGTTAGCAGGGCTTAGCAAACACTGCTCTCCGACCACGAGCCAAACTCCCCCCTCCCTTCCTCCCTCCCTCCAACAACGTGTTTCTATGCTTTCCTTCGGCTTCAACCAATCACTGCAAGCTACAGGCACCGGAGCCGATCTAAAAGCCTGTTGTAAACAAAAGCATGTGTGCACAGTGACATGTGCCTCCCTGAACTGTGGGGGAGCTCTGGTGAGGGGGAAAAAAAAGAGAAACCAACGAAGGAGCGAGCTATTTCCGGCCGACTTGCATGTGAACGTGAAGTGAAATGTTTTGAGTTCCCGACGTGTAAGTGGAGTTGCGCCGGCAGCGCCGCATAATATTAAAATAATTAATTAATTAGCCGGTGCATATTCTCATTTGCCCAGGTCATAGTATTTCAAAGGAGGTTAAATCGAAAGCAACTGGACTTAGTTATTTGTCTAGGAAGACGTTTCACCTCTCATCCAAGAGGCTTCATCAGTTCATGTACGCATCTGACCAGGCTGGGACTGGTCCAACTATCTGGTGTGGAGACTCACTATTTAACCTCTTGTGTGGGCGTTTCACAAGGGTGATGATGTCACTGGTTCCCTTTTGTGCTCCAAGTGCCAACGACAGTCGTTTAAATGACTGCCTTTGATGGAAAGTTGGTTTCGACTTTCGACGTTAGTGCCCTATTGTGTTCTAACGACAGTCGTTGGAGTCACTTGCCACTTGTGAACAGTGGTTGTTCTTTGAGGCTAGATTGTTGAATCTCCTGGGAAGGGATGAAAGGGCAGCATTGTAAATTGGAGATAGGTGGTGTCTGAGACCCCCTCCCCTGTTGAGGGATGGTTTCTCTACTTTTACAAAAATGGCTTCTTTGACTCCTCTTTCAAACCATCTGTCCTCTCTGTCTAGGATTTGGACGTTGCTGTCCTCAAAGGAGTGGGCTTTCTCCTTGAGATGTAAATGGACGGCAGAGTCCAGTCCTGAGGAGTTTGCTCTCCTGTGTTGGGCCATGCGTTTATGCAGTGGTTGTTTTGTTTCTCCAATGTAGAGGTCTTTGCATTCCTCGTTGCATTGGACTGCATACACCAGATTGCTTTTGTGGGTGTGTGGTGTTCTGTCCTTGGGATGTACCAGTCTCTGTCTGAGTGTGTTGCTGGGTTTGAAATACACAGGGATTCACTCAACTCACGATTCGATTCGATTCACGATTTTTTGTTCACGATACGATTTTCTCACGATTCTTTTTAGATCAAAAATGAGCTACAGACAAATTATGACCTAATAAAATGATCTTTTATTCATAAGAGAAAGATAGTCTGAAAAATTCACCTTTCATTACAGATACACTGCACATCATCATTTATCACCTTTTATCACAAGTAAAACTGGTCTTATTTACAAATAGTCGTTCAATTAAAAAAAAAAATCTAATAGTTTATGAACCAATTTCATTGGTCGATTGGTCTGAGAAAAAAACAAAATAAACATTTGGAGCCTAGGCTTGTCAAAATTAAATCAAAATCAATATGACTGAACCGTGTATGAAAGGTTGGAGGGCTTTTAATTTGAAGGGCCACATACAGGAAGTCCTGACACTGTCAGCTTTTTTTCTACACGGCAGGTCCCTGCGTTTTTTCAGATGTTGTTACAGACTTGTCTGGTTTGGAGACTAGTCCGACCATGGATCTATAAGATAATATTATACATCCATGACTCTGACGTGAATTCACGTCGGCCGTCACTGCTGTTTTCAACGAGCCGCCGGACAAGAGAGATAGAGAGAGAAAAGAGAGTGAATTGGTATGTGTGCGTGGCGGCGGCATCTGGTGTCGAACAAATGAATCAACCAATGACTTTTGAGATAATGTAAGCTACTTCTCACCACAGACTTTGTTCTCACGCATCACGATTTTTTTTAATTTTCACCGATGCGAGTCGTCACGCATTTGTATCGATTTTTAATCGAGTCACGATGCATCGTTACATCCCTATACATCACATCTGCTCAGCTTCAGCTACAGTGGCTGATCCAGCTGTTCTGTTAGCAGCTTCATCTGAGAGCAGCTCATCATCATCATCATCATCATCATCATCACGCTGATTTCCGAGTGACCTCTGACCCTTCACCTTCTACCAGCTGCAGTAACATGGAGTCACAATCAGTCGCTGCTTCAAACTGAACTTCACACATTTGAACTGAACAGAGACAAAAGTCCAGGTCCAGTCAGTGAACTCACCTCAGAGTCTCCAGTCGACAGTTTGGACTCTCCAGTCCAGCACACAGAACCTTCACTGATGAATCACTCAGGATGTTTCTACTCAGGTCCAGTTCTGTCAGGTGGGAGGGGTTGGACTTTAGAGCTGAGGCCACAACTTCACAGTGAGTCTCTGAGAGTCCACAATCAGCAAGTCTGTGAAGAGAGAAAATATGAACCGTGTCAGAATGAAATGAGATGAAAGCTGCAGTAAAAACACAGTTGATGCATCTGGGCCCAGTATTTCAAAACTTGTAATCTGGATCAGAATAATCCGGATAATGAAATCCTCCTTTTCTCAGTCATGGATCACGGTGATCCTGCTGGCTTTATCTGAGTATTTCAAAACACTGGCAGGGTGGATCACCTTGATCCATACCTGGCCGGATACGGATTTCCAAATCTCAAGTCTCCGCCTCCGGATCTGAAACATGGCGGACTACTTCACCAAAGGAGCAGCTGGGAGCGCGACTTTCACGTCAAAAGTGTAAGTTTTCTGCCGTCTAATGTGTAGCGGTTTTTAGACCATACGAACGCCAACCAACACATCATGCAAGCCAACTATTTGATTTGTCACCTACTTGAAACGAGAGCGTAACGATCCCTAATTGATCCACGGCCGTGCTAACGGGAGCTAACTCGGCTCCATTGACTTGTGTGTTAAGGAGCTAGCGGGCTAGGTAGCTGCTGTGTTGATCAATTTTGCGGACTTTGGTTTAATTTACAAGGGAATGAATCTGACGTACATCATACCTTAACTGTTTTACACTTACACCAACTTGTTCAGAGTTTATTAACGTTATGCTGGGGCCTTTTTTTCTTTTTAAAGCAGGCTACCTGTGCTGCAGACCAGACTGCTGTAGTAGCCTAATTAGGAAACGTAACATTACACAGCACGTGAACAATACAGTTCATTCAGAAGTGTCAGTAATGCTGGTGATATCATGTTTTTGACCATTTCTGTGACTACTGTTTATTTCTGACTATGACAAAGATATACTCATACACCGTCTCTTTTTACTTTCAGAGCCCACTCACAGCCATAGACCACTCAGCAATACCACTGCTAATAAGGACAACAGTGCAACAAGAGTCTTGGAAACCTTGGTGTTTGGATTTTGAATAAAGTGCTTGAAACTGTACTTGAAATAAAGCCATTGAAACTGCTTGAAATTGTGATTGCATTATTTTTCATAGCATAAGCCTATAGCTTGGTCAGTGACCCGATTAGAGACACTTTGCTCTTAATTTGTCTTCCTTATGTAGCCTAGAAGCCTCTCACTAAACATGATTACCGTATGTTCATTTATCGCACAATAACATTTGATTTGATGAAGTAAAATAATCAGTTTGTATACAAACACGTTTTGAAATACATTACTGCATGTTTTAAAATATCATTCACTTTACAAGCATTGTAAAAATGCATTTTCAAGTTTATTTTGAAGTCAAATTTGTCTTCATTAAATCAGAAGCATGAAAATATGCCTTGTAAATGCTTGGAAAGTGCTGGAATATGATTTAAATTAATAAATACAGCAGTTTCAGAATGTATGGCCAAAAAATTTTTTTTGCTATGTTTTAAATTTCTTCAATTACTTCAATTATTTGTTAAAAATTAAACACTAACAATTTAGATTAAGTGTAATGAACATATTGAGTAACAAAATCAAGGAAAGTGGAGCTGAGACATTGTCAATCCAAGTCAAATCCACCTCTGAGGTGGGATCAGAATGATCCTGAAATTTTGGTATCAAGTTGATCCTGATATCTGACTTGACTTTTGAAATACCCAAATCAGCCTTTTATCTGGATTCAAGGGAGGATTGGATTACCAGAGCTGAAACCCTGATCTTCAGGATCAGGATTCTCCTGATCTGTGTTGAAATACCCAGTTTTCAGATCAGATCTAGATTTAATCCAATCCGACCAGGATAATCCTGTCAGATCACGTTTGAAATACTGGGCCCTGATAACAGGACGAGATGATGTGATGAACATCTGAGCTTCAGCTCATCTTCTCTCAGTTTGATCTTCATCACTGTCACAGCTGCAGCTTCAGTCTGAGGCTTTGGGTCGTGTTGTGCTGTCCCTCTCTGCCTGAAGGGGGCGCTGTCCTCTTTCAGGACCTCAGTCTGAGTGTCTGTAAATGAGCTGTGGTCAGTCTTTTTACTTGACCTTCATCTTCTGTCTTGTTTTTCCGGTAGGGGGCTGTTAGGTAATACACCTGTGGTTGAGGCTCTGCATCGATCAATTGATCCACAGCTGATCACTGATCAGTTCTGGCTGCAGGTCCAAACTGATCAGTGACAGGTGGTTGTTGATGGTCTTTATTCTTCAGGCTGTTCTGGTGCCTCATGCACTGAGCTGGAGGTTAAAGTAGCTCAGTGACTCTGATCACACTGAGCCCCTCCCTCTCCTGTTCAGGGGTGATGTTGATGTTTATGAGGTGAAAGTAAATATTTGTATTACTTTCATATCTTTATGTGTATTTTATATATAATTAACATTAAATTATAAAGCCTGTGTGTGTGTGTGTGTGTGTGTGTGTGTGTGTGTGTGTGTGTGTGTGTGTGTGTGTGTGTGTGTGTGTGTGTGTGTGTGTGTGTGTGTGTGTGTGTGGTCTCTCTTCCACCACGTGGAGGCAGAGCTACTCTACAGGTGATCGTTCATGCTGATCTACCAGTCACATATTATTATTGTGGATCAGCTGATTGTGATCTCAGTGCAGCTGCTGTGGGTTTGAACCATTGATCTCTGATTTGAATCATTGATCTCCGATCAGACTGACTGAACCAATACAACAGCAGGAGAAGTTAAGCCCAGCTGTTATCCTGGTTGGGAGCAGTCGACCTGCTAGACTTGTAGTCAAGACCGCCTAAACCGAGACCGAGACACCACCAAGACCAGAGAGAGTATCAAGACCAAGACAAGACCAAGAATAGTCCAGGGGCCTCATTTATCATTGTGGATACACCTTTTTTTTTTACACCCTTTTCCCCCGTTTTGTACGTATGCACTTTTCTCAGCCAAATTTGGGATCTATCAAGCAAAAACCCAAAGGGAAAAAGTGCGGACATTTACACCCATTTTTGACCCTGGCGTACCGTGGTTTACACCTTTTTTGAGGAACAGGAGGAATTGGCGACACCGTTGCTGAGTCAGAGAAGTGCAGTGTGAGAGGGAGAGAGGAGCGCGGAGTACATTTAGAAGAGCACAGTGTTTCCCCTAGGTAAGTAGGCTAGTGGTAGTGGTGGACTGTTGATGCTGGCAATCCAACCCGCTCTATAATAACACTTATATGTTAATTGATAAACAGAGCGGATTGAAGATTTAGCTTTTTTGCTTATACACACTCTAGTGTGACGTCTGACAAGGATCAAACCCGCCAAGTTTAAAAACACACCCGCAGCAGCGCACACTGATCTGCAGCTACTGAGACTGTTCCATTCTGCACCATTCTTGGGTCCGGTGTGATTTATCAAAGAGAAATTACGGAGAGTTGTGTGTACGCACAGTTTGATAGATCTGAAAAAGGTGTAAATATTTTGGGTGTACGCCATTTTTGTCTTACCGCCGTAAGCAAAAATTTAGTAGCCTAGCAGTTTTACACCCTTTTTGATAAATGAGGCCCTAAGCCCAGAGCCCAGACGCTGCACAGCTGCACTTCTCCGCGGCTCATCCGCGGTGCTGTCCGTGGGACTGAAGGTAACAGGTTAACTTGACAAACAAACTGCAACATAGCATGGCTGTAGCGCTAGTGGTCCGGGTTGTTTGGGGAGCTCTCCCTGGTGCTGATTGCCCGCGGTGGATGCATTTCCTACTAGGGCTGTCAATCTTCCCCCCAAATCAGGTTCGAATTTCTAACCCATCTTATGTTAAATATTCGACTAACATTCGAATTTTTAATTTTTAAAATTTTTTTTTTAACCTCATTATAGAGGGGGGGGGGGGCAGCGATGACGGTGGCGACAACGACACAGCAGAACACAGAACAATCCTGCATTGGAGCTGTCCATGGTTACTTAACCAAAAGTCTCTTGAAGTGTTAAACAAAGAGAACTATGGACTGTGGAAGTTTGAATAGCAAAAATACAGAAGTTATCTTGACGTGAACCATATGTTGCGGTATATATTTAAAAAAAAAAAAAAGGATAGTTGATTCGGTGGAAACCCGGCTTCACAGGCGGGGGTGGCGTCCCCCCACTCCCCCCTCCTCGCGGGGGCTGCAGGGAGGGCACAGAGTAGTGGTGCAACAGATCACAGCTGATACGTGATCAGCACACAAGTGGTCCGCGGATCGATCGATTTAAAAAAAAAAGTGGCGGCCGAATGAACGGGCAATTTAAAAAACTCTGCTTGTATATTTGAAGCTCCAGCTTTACCTTGTGAATGACAACAACTGCATTTTGTTTTATCAACATGTGTAGGTACTAGGGGTGTAACGGTACACAAAAGTCACGGTTCGGTACGTACCTCGGTTCAGGGGTCACGGTTCGGTACGGTTTCGGTACAACAGACACTAATTGAATGTAAAACTAAAATCTGTCTTGTGTTATAAAAGTTAAAAGAAAAAAGAATACAAAATAAAACAAGTGCATTAGGAGTGTTATAATGCCATTCATTAATTCTAGAGGAAAAAAAACGTGCACTTGACAACTGGCAACTATTATTCGAATTATTAAATTATTATTATTAAAAAAATATTATTAAAAAAACAAAACAATAAACTGACATCAATGTTGGTTTACACAGTTAAATTAGACTAGCAGTTACTTTGGTGATGTTTCTGGTCCTGCCTGTGTTCATAAAACATATTAGGCAGCTACACGCACATCCCCCAAAAAACTGAAGACAGGTGCTGGACCACCAAGAAAGACACAGGTAAGGAAAAAAGGAGACCGCTCACTAGTTAAAAGCTCCCGTGACAGTTTAATGTCACCCACACGTTTCGGGCGTCAGCCCTTCATCAGACAAAATGTGTCTGATTATATATAGTGTGCGGTCTCCTTTTCTCCTCACCTGTCTGTGTTCATGTCAAGAGGCTTAAAAGCTGCGGGATAAGTTGTTGCACACAACTAGTCTTTTTACTTGCAACAGTGATTGACATATCAGGGTGAACATGCGCTACGTGTTTGATGCGTTTCTAGCGACGCAGCGCGCATCCGTGAAACATCGCCGACGGACTTTGTCCGGTGGACCAGTCGCGAGCATGGATGTATTATGGTCGCGAGCCGCCGCCGCCGCCGTTTGTTTCATTGAGAAGCCACAGTGACATGAATGAAGCAGACAGCTCTCCTCCTCTAACTTCACTCTCTCATCACTTCTCTTCTTCGTCTGCTATGACGGCTGCAGGCAGCTTCGAGGCTCATTACCGCCACCTGGATTCGAGTGAGGACTCGACTTTTTTTTTTTTTTTAATATTCATTCAGACGTATTCGTCGTGTGACTGTGTGCACCGAACCGTGACCCCCGTACCGTGACGGCACGGGACGAATACATATACCGTTACACCCCTAGTAGGTACTACTCTGAACGTTGCGACGCACTACGTTAATTTGTCTCGTTAACGTTCGAACGTCAGTTTCCACCTTCGAATGTTCTCAGTTTGACTAACATTGGAATTGTATTCGAATAGCGAAGTTCGTTCTGACAGCCCTAATTCCTACACGACGGTTGCGACCGGCTCTGGGTCAGCTTGGAAAGGCTCGAGGTGAAGGAGACTTGCGGCTTATGTGTTTGCCTTCTCTTTTTGCCACCGGCTTTCCTCTTTGTGTACATTTTGTGGAGCAGTAAATGTCTCTGCTGCTTTGCTCATGTCGCTCTCACACTCTCTCCCTCTGCCGCCGAGCAAAAGCCTGCCACTTCTTTCTGTAATTTTGATAAACGGGAGGACTAGCCTGTGGCAAAAAGAAAATAAAGACGCAAACACAAACTTTGAGTCAACAACCTTTTTTTTTCACAACGTCATAACGTCTGTATTTCAACCATTAAAACCTCCATATAGACCATAGTTCTGTTTGTTTATCATGTGTGTCAGTTTTCTGTGTGACTTGATAGTTTAGTTGTTGAGATTAAGAACTCCCTCATCAAACCGGTGATAGGCATGCTGAAAAGAAAAAAAGAGAGAGAGACACATCTGGGTATTGCAGCTGTAAAAAAAAAAAAAAGATGACGTGTCGAAATAGCGATACCAAAAAGTGTCGGAATACCAGCATGTCTAGATAGAGGGATGTCGGAATAGCGGCATGTCTAAATAGAGACATGTCGGAATAGCGGGCGGCCCCCGGTCCATACCATACCAACTGATGGGAGAAAGACACATGTATGTCGTCATGTTTACATGAGCTCAAACTTGTGGCGCACACTAGCAGCAGCTACAGGCTCTAGGTCCGGCTGCGAGCTCGACTGCAGCCACACGGAGACCACGCACTGCTCAGACTCACGTGCGTATTCTTTCCGCATCAGTCCCGACAGCGATCGACACAGTCCGCCGAGAAAAAATGCAGGTACCGATGTATTTTTTACATGTCATGATCGACGGAGGTATCAGTTCTCTCACCCTGGTGGTGGTGCCAGCCCGTTCAGTGACCTATACATGTGACAAGAACTTTTGAATAACTTGAGATTCTCAAGAATTGAGCAGAGATGGAAAGACTGCGGACCTTAATGGCTTTTTTGTATAACTGTTTAATAGGTTTAAGGGTGGTGACACCAGCAAACAGCCAGGTTGTGAAACAGTATTCAATATGGGACAAAATCATACAGTGCTGGTAGGCTTTTGCTGCCACAGTTGTAATAAAAGGTCTGATTTGTTTTAAATTTTTTATATTGAATTGTATGGCGCTGGTCATTTTCTTGGTGTGCTTCTTCAAAGTGACCAGTCCAAATGTGACAATAGGTGTGCAAACAACAGCAGCAGCGAGCTGTATATCGTGGATGTCTGTTTACACTTTGTTAAATGTGTTATATGGTTGCCTTGGAACACGGAAACGGAACATCGTTTTTTTTTTTTGTGGGGGGGGGGGGGGGGTCACCTCCGCTAACAGGCAGGTGGTTAGCCACTGTATGATGTTGGCAGGAATATGATAAAGCGAGTCACATGTTTTATAGCCAGAGTTTGGTATCTTCAGGTGTCTTCAGATGGTTTGACAAATCATCTGGTGCAGGCGTTAAGTGTGTGATCCCAAGTCATCATAAAAATCTGCTAAAGCCAGACGGTTAGTGTCTTTTCTAAATCGACAACGACCGTGAAAATCACGTAGTGTGTTCTCAGACTGAAGGGTTAAATCTATGGTTCATGCGCAGTCACACTAACACCTGGAAACACTGAGGTGGAAGATTTGAATAAAACCGAAAAGTCAATAAATAAATAAAATCATAATTACTTTGTGATTAATCAGCAATATCACAGCGAGCTGAAAAATATCCATGTTGGAGCTCACAGCTTTTACTGCACCTCCAGAAAAAACACAACTGAGACTTGACTGATCAATAATTATATTAATTTGGGGGGGGGCAACACGCAGATGTGGGATTCGAACCGCACTGCTCACCTGCAGTGAGGACTATAGCCTCAACACATGGGGCGGGTGCTCTACGAACTGAGCTAAACACCGCCCCCAATAATTATATTGATCATGTCTGGACTCACCGAGCCTTCCTGCAGTTCCTCACAGCTGGGATCAGTCTCCGTCGTCCCTCTGCTGATGTCTTGTAACTGTTCAAGTTCAGCTGATCCAGAACCTGCTCTGACATCTGCAGCATGTAGGCCAGAGCTGAACACTGGATCTCAGAGAGTTTCTGCTTTGATCTTTTCTCTGACTCCAGGAACTGTTGGATCTCCTGATGAACTGACTGGTCCTTCATCTCCGTCAGACAGTGGAAGATGTTGATGCTTCTGTCAGGAGAGATTTTATCACTCTTCATTTCCTTCAGGTTGTTGATGGTTCTCTGGATGGTTTCTGGACTGTTGTCTGTCTGACCCAGCAGACCTCCTAACAGCCTCTGGTTGGACTCCAGAGAGAGGCCATGAAGGAAGCGAACAAACAGGTCCAGGTGGCCGTTTTTATTTTTGAGGGATTTCTGCATGGCGCTCTGCAGGAAGTCATTTGGTGGTGGAGGACTGTTATTGTTCTGTCGAGGACTGTTATCGATCTGTAGAGGACTGTTATTGATCCATGGATCACTGTTAAAGAGTGATGGATGACTGCTATTGATCGAAGGATGACTGTTATTGATCGAAGGATCACTGTTAAAGACTGATGGATAACTGTTATTGATCCGCTGATGACTGCTATCGATCGACAGATGACTGTTGTTGGTCAATGGATGACTGTTATTGATCCAAGGATCACTGTTGAAGACTGATGGATGACTGTTATTGATCCGCTGATGACTGTTATCAATCAACAGATGACTGTTGTTGATCAACAGATGACTGTTATCGATTGCGGCATTAGTGCTCGCATTGAATCCATCAGAGGAAGGCACTGTGATCTTCTCTTTCTCTTCGTAGTCTTTTCCCAGGAAGTTCTTGAGGACCTGTGTGTTCCTGTTGGTGAAACAGTGGAACATGTAGACTGCAGCCAGAAACTCCTGAACACTCAGATGAACAAAGCAGTAGACTGTTTTCTGGAAGATCACACTCTCTCTTTTGAAGATCTCAGTACAGAGTCCTGAGTTCACCAAGGCCTCTGTGACATCCAGACCACACTGCTCCAGGTCTTCTTGGTAGAACATGATGTTTCCTTCCTCCAGCTGTTCCAACGCCAGCCTCCCCAGCTTCAGAAGAACTTCCCTGTCGGCCTCCATCAGCTCCTGTGGACTCGTCTCATGTCCTTCACCGTACTTGTTCTTCTTCCTCTTTGTCTGGACCAGCAGGAAGTGTGAGAACAGGTCCGTCGTGGTCTTGGGCAGCTCTCCTCTCTGGTCTGTGGTCAACATGTCCTCCAGAACTGTAGCACTGATCCAGCAGAAGACTGGGACTTGACACATGATGTGGAGGGTCCTGGACGTCTTGATGTGTGAGATGATTCTTCTGGACAGATCTTCATCACTGGACCTCCTCCTGAAGTACTCCTCCATCTGGGCGTCAGTGAAGCCTCGGACCTCTGTTACCCTGTCGACACATGTAGGAGGGATCTGATTGGCTGCTGCAGGTCTGGAGGTGATCCAGACCAGAGCCGAGGGAAGCAGATTCCCCTGGATGAGGTTTGTCAGCAGCAGGTTGACTGATGACGTCTGTGTGACATCAGACACAACCTCCCTGTTGTTGAAGTCCAGTGACAGTCGGCTTTCATCCAGGCCGTCAAAGATGAAGAGAAGTTTACAGACAGCCAGCTGCTCTGCTGTGACCTTCTGTAATGTTGGATGGAAAACATGGAGCAGCCTGAGAAGACTCAACCGCTGATCTCTGATCAGGTTCAGCTCCCTGAACGAAAGAGGAACCAGCAGACTGACATCTTGGTTCTCCAAGCCCTCGGCCCAGTCCAGAGTGAACTTCTGCACCGAGAAGGTTTTTCCAACGCCAGCGACGCCGTTGGTCAGAACCACTCTGATGGGTCTCTGTTGGACAGGTGAGACCGTAGAGACGTCCTCTCTCTGTTGGACAGGTGAGACTGTAGAGACGTCCTCTCTCTGTTGGACAGGTGAGACCGTAGAGACGTCCTCTCTCCGTTGGACAGGTGAGACCGTAGAGACGTCCTCTCTCTGTTGGACAGGTGAGACCGTAGAGATGTCCTCTCTCTGTTGGACAGGTGAGACCGTAGAGACGTCCTCTCTCTGTTGGACAGGTGAGACCGTAGAGACGTCCTCTCTCTGTTGGACAGGTGAGACCGTAGAGACGTCCTCTCTCTGTTGGACAGGTAAGTCTTTAAAGATGTTGTTGCACCTGATTGTAGTGTCATGGAGGGTCTTCTTCTTGGACGTTGTCTCCAGCTGTCTCACCTCATGTTGGGTATTAACCTCTTCACTCTGTCCCTCTGTGATGTAGAGCTCAGTGAAGATGCTGTTGAGGAGGGTTCCACTTCCTGTTCCCTCAGTTCCTTCAGTCACTCGTTCACATCTGCTCCTCAGACTGATCTTATGTTGATCTAAAACCTCCTGCAGACCACCATCTGCTGAGAGAGAAGAGACAGAGTCAGATTGAAGACAGAGTCTGACAATCTGATCAGATTATTTTCATCAGCTACAGAAAAACTACAGACAACAAAGAGAAGGTTTGAATCATCATCTTAAATGTCAGTGCTGTGTGATGGAACAATGACTCTGGAGAAAGCAACAAATGACCACATCAGCAGACAGATGTTCAGTCTCACCTTGTCCACAGCTGCTCTGATTGGCTGTCTGCAGCTCACCTCTGGTTCTGGGTCTTTTTCCACACTGGGGACAGGAGGGGGGTCCTGAAGAACCAGACTGGTCCCAGTCTGAGGTGAAGCACTGTCTCCAGAACCAGTGTCCACAGCTGGTGGAGACTGGATCCTTCAGGACGTCCTGACAGAGACCACAGCTGGACAGCTGCTGGTCCACAGAGACACCACTCCTCTTCCTCCTGTCAAGACATTTCTGGATCAACAACATGTCACAGTCTCAGCTCCACTGGCTGCTGTTGGTGCAGCAACGTCCACTGACTGAGGCTGAAGACTCAGGAACATGAGGACGCTTTGCTTCATCTGACAGAAGTGTTGGAGAGGAGAAGACTGTCCACGGTCTGGAAGACACTGACTCTCCTGCAGACCCTCTCCACAACGTACTGATCAGCCACAGCAGCTCCTTCAGCAACAGACTGATATACCCACACAGCACTACAGAGACACTCAGGAAATCCTCCCTGCCTGTTGCTACCAGCTGTCTGTTTTATCTTTTTTATTCTGCTTTTATTTTTTAGTAATAATATTTCATGTATAACTCACTTTGTGCAGATTTCTCTTACTATACCATTCAGGTGTTTGTAAAAAAAAATTCCCTCCGGCGATAAATAAAGATATTCTGAATTTGAATCAGTCTGATGGTGTGTGTGTGTGTCTGTGTCTGTGTGTCTGTTTCTGTGTGATGGATCTGGTTCCTGGTTTCTCTCTGTTTCCTTCACATCAGTCTAATGACTGAATCATCTTCAGCTCAGTTTACAGTAGAAACCGTCTCTTACCGTGACTCTGGAGGTCCAGGTCCAGGTCCAGGTCCAGGTCCAGGTCTGAACCAAAGAGGTTCTTCTATGGACCGGTCACTCTTCATGGACAGACAGATGGATCCTGGAGACTCTGCTCTCAGTCTGTGGCTCTGAACTCTGCAAACACAAACATGTTTTTATCCCCATCACATTGATCACTGATCAGTTCTCTGATCACAGATGCTTTGCGGGAAGTCTCCAGCACCACACACTGTAGTGAAGGATGGAAGCAACACAGCAGCGTCATAGACAAAAGTGTAGAGTCAGTCATTAAAGTCCCCCTCCCGCGACCCTTTTCGGTCATTTTAAAACCAGCTCATTAGGCAAGGCAAGGCAAGGCAATTTTATTTGTATAGCCCGTTTTTACAAACAGTTTGTCTCAAGGGGCTTTACATGGCATCATGACAACATCCTCTGTCCTTCGACCCTCACATCGACTGAGGAAAAACTCCATGGAAAACCCTTTTAACAGGGAAAACCAGGAGAAAGCTCAGGGTGAGCAAAAGAGGAGGGATCCCTCACCCAGGACGGACAGACGTGCAATAGATGTTGTTACAGACAAGAAAACAGTTTACAGTTTGTCACAGAATGTGCGAAATATGGAAATGTTAGCAGGAGTTGATGAAGGCAGTCTCTGGTGAGGGGGGGGGGGGGGCAGGGAGAGCCGGTCAGCTCGATGGGAGGGCTGGGTGGCAGACTGGTCCATGGGGAACCAGGGGGAAGGGGTGGGAGGGGCAGGGGGCAGGGGAAGGGGTGGGATTAGCAATGCACATTAGCAATGCACCTCTAGAGGGTGGGCGGAGACTGCGCTGCTCTGCACCCGCTCGCTGACAGTGCATTTAGCATAAAACTCCACACTGAGATTTGATCTCAGACTGGAACATAGTCCTTACTCACGGTGCAAGCTGCTCTACCAGGTGAGCTATACCTGTTTTACCTTGACTGCTACACCGAGCTGTTAAACCCTTCACCTCTGAGCCAGATGCAGAGCGGGGCGGGAGCTTGTAGCACTAGTGCCCTCCCCTGGGGTTGTGACACGTCAGCTCCAGTCTCCCTGAAACTGCCAGTTTGCGTTTGCCATTGGTTCACAGCAATTTGAAGGCAGAAAATCTCAGAAATGCAATTTTGCACTTCCTTTTCTGCTGATATGTGCTCTAACACAAGAAAAATGCCACAGGAACATGTGAAAAGCACGAAAAACACGATTTTCATGGGAGTGGGTCTTTAACTGTGTCCAGTGTCCAGCTGCTGAACACTCACACAATAGTTGACGATTCAACTGCCAATCTTGCTGTCGAATCGTTGCAAAATGTGGTTCTGACAAAAAGACTGTACCATTCTGACAATGCGGGGGTGGTCGTCATTGTTTTCTAACAATATATCAGACAAGAGATTCTTTTCATACGTTGTATGTTTCGATGGTGTTTCTGCCTTTTTCAGAAGTGTCACTAGGTGTCTTTTCAGCTGATGTTTAACCGTTGGAACATGTCATGGTATGAAATGAATCTCTTGTCTGATGAATAAGAAAGCCAAGCTATAAGAATATACACTGACACTGCTCAGCATCTGGATCTACCTGGAGACCAGTCGTCCCCCTACAGCCCAGGGAGGAGACACATGAAGACTCTTCAGGTTTGTATCAGTTATCTTACTGTGAGACTGGAGGTCCAGGTCCAGGTCTGAAGTGAAGAGGTTCTTCTTTGGACCGGTTACTCTTCAGAAAGGGACAGATGGATCCTGGAGACTCTGGTCCGTCCTCCTCTTCCTCCACATTAACACTCATCTTCAGGACTACAGTCTGAGAGGGAAACCAGAAACACACAGTCTGATCACCTGTCACACCCAGATACACTGAGGACAAACTATCATCACTATATTACAGTTGCTGACCTCCTTTCACATTAAATCCATGTAAAAAAAAAAAAAAAACATAATAATAATGTTGTTAACACTCACTTGTCTTAGACTTGAGTTTCACTTCCTTCTTCTCCCTCGGCTCATTGTTGAGTTTTAAGTGCATAGTTACAGAGAGAGGAAGTCTCTTTATACAGCAGGATGGCACCGCCTGCTGGGGAACTCCTGGTATTACACCTGTATGGACAGATGAAATCTGACACACACACACACACACAGTAATTTCACTACTCCATATACTCATATACACCACCACTTACAAGCACATGCACAAGCCCTTTGACCCGCGTAACCTGCCATGTTGTATTCTTCTCCTTATTTTCTTTTAACTCATGTGTTTTTTTTTGTCAGTTTGTTTTTCTCTTTTCTATTTCCTGCTTTTATATGATGTGTGTTATTTTAAGTAGCCTATGTATCCCAACACTGATGGAAAGTTGCAATTTCATTGTATTATAATGCAGTGACAATAAAGGCCTCTAATCTAATCTAATCTCTAATCAAGACAATAAATTCAATCTCATGACAACTATAATGACCTTTGACCTCTAAAGTTTTCTCAGGCCATCGTTTAGTTCAAGTCGATGTTTGTTCTGAGTTAGAAGAAGTTGTGTTGAGGTAAAACTGAGACAATGTGCTGACGTCTGTAGGACTACGTCTGACTCTTCTTCCCTCCTCAGTCCACACAGACAGACTCACTCTCTGATACTTCAACAACAACAACGACAACAATAATAACAATAATGTTGTGTTAAAACTCACTTGTCTCAATCTTCAGTTTCTCTGCTTCTGCTCCGTTCACTCTAAAATGTAGTCTGACCTGTTTAATTTTCACTTCCTTCTCATCTGTGTTTACAGGAAATCACATGACTCAGTGAGGGCGTGTTTTACAGTTTGAAGTTCATTGTGACAAAGAGACAGGAAGTCACATGGTACAGTACAGCGACCTGCTGGGTATCTGTGGGTATTACATCTCTATGGACAGATGAAACCTGACACCATGTATAAACAGTGAGATCAGATCCAGGAATGGTAGAACAGCTGCTGGGAGATTTAAAGACACAGCAGCAGCAGCAGCAGCAGCAGCAGCAGCAGCAGCAGCAGCAGCAGCAGCAGCAGCAGCAGCAGCAGCACAGAGTCTCTCCACTACCAGTCACAGCTCAGTCTGATCTTAAACGGCCTCAGATCTCCATCTTCCTGCTCTGTGGTGACACCATGGCTGCTCTGGACAATGAGGACACCACCACCACCACACCACAGGAGACCTTATAGTCACAGTACATGTACAGTGCTGTTCATCATTTCATCATAGTCCCAACGTTTGGAATAAGAAGACTGGACTCCTTCACAGTTCAGTCGTTACTCTGAGGCTGAACAAAAAAAAAAAACACTCCACATTACAATAATCCATGAGTCATTATAATACAATGGAAATGACCCTTCAACTAGTACCTTTTTACATACCTACTAGCAGGGCCGGCTCTTGGCATAGGCGACATAGGCGGTCGCCTATTTGCGTTTGCGCCACCGTCTCAATATGTTTTTTGTTTTTAAAAAAAAATCATATTTCTGTCATTTTACGCCATAGAAAAGCGGTTCAACTACTGTGATCGGTATGACTCTCCTATTTCAAATACGCACGCCCTTGACGACCTGTCAATCAAAACAACAGCTTTGAAGCGCTTCGAACCCGCAGAATTGTTAGGAGAGAGAGAAGCAGTGAGGAGGGTGACGGTGCTTCAGAGGCTGAAAGTTCTGACTTATCTGATGAAGAAGATTATGAAAAAAATTAGAGAGAGTTGAGACTTGAGCCTGCTCAGACCAAGGTTATAATAGTTTTGGATTTTTCATTCACAACAGCAGCAGTTTGGACCCACCACACTGACTGTTGCTGTGTTTCACTCATTAAGCTCCCCGCGCTGCAGCAGCTGAACCGGAACTATGGAAACTCCTCTTCAGGAATATTTACACGATGCACAGAGACGTGAACTTTTATGATAAAGTGTTACTGTGGAATATTGTGTTCAGGTTTTGAGAATGAAATTAAAGAAACGCTGTTGGGATGTTACAACACTGCAGTTCTCCCCATGGACCAGCTGAGGGCAGACCGCCACAATAAAAGAACTTCCTGTACCACGATAAAAGTAGTTCATCAATAACTTATTGGAATAACTTTATTAATAACCTTAACTGGAAAACCTGGAATTTACCTGCTAGATTAGATTAGATTAGATTAGATTAGATTAGATTAGATTAGATTATACTTTATTTCATCCCCGAAGGGAAATTCGTTCATGACAGCAGCATTTAACAAAGGAAATAAAAACAAGACAAATAATAAAATACACAATTCATAAAAGAATACTTTAAGAAAAAGAAGACAAAAGGAGAAAGTGCTACGGTGCTCATTAAAACAAATGCTTGCTGGTAGACAACTATGGACAAAAAACAATTTAAAGTGCACGGGAGATTTCAAAAAAGAAGTGCGACAGACATTACGAATTAAATAGAACTATTAAAAAGTCTAACTGACATGGGGATAAAAGACCTGCGGAAACGCTCTGTTTTGCACTGAGGGTGTCTCAGCCTGTTGCTACGGGAGCTTTTCAGGCCGCTCACCGTCCCATGCAGAGGGTGAGAGGGGTTGCCCATGATGGCAGTCAGTTTGTGCAGCATTCTCCTCTCACCCACCTGCTCAACAGTCTCCAGGGGGCTGGACAGGGCAGAACTGGCTCTTTTTTATCAGTTTGTTTATTTTTTTCCTGTCCCTTTACGAGCCCCCCCCCCTCCAACACACAACAGAATAAAAAACAACAGATGCCACCATAGTGTCATAGAAGGTCCTTAACAGTGGTCTACATACTCGGAAGGATTTCAGCCTTTTCAGGAGATGTAGCCGACTTTGTCCCGTTCTGAATGTGGCATCAGTGTTGTCGGCCCAGTCCAGTCTGTTGTTGAGGTGAACACCCAGGTATTTGTATGATGTTACAGTCTCAATGTCCGTGCCTAGGATGTTCACCTGTGTTGTTGGAGGCGCCTTGCTCTGGAAGTCTATGATCATCTCCTGTGTTTTGCTGGCGTTCAAGTGAAGATGGTTTAGCTGACACCAGTTAATTAATATATATAGATATATAATTAATATAAGTATCTTTTAAAATAATTCACAAAATGTACCCATCTAAAGTTTTTTTTTTAATTATTATTATACGATTAAAAAAGATATATAACATATATAAATGTAGATTTATACTGCTCTCTTCTGTGTAGGACACCCTGAAGATATTTTTCATTTATTTTGGTCTTGCCCTTTCTCAACCAATTTATGGGAAGATATTTGCATTCTGATTTCTTTTTCGATTGAAACTCTTTTTTTCCCCTGTGCTTTGAATATACTGTATATTGTTTGGCTTCACTGACAATCCATCTGCAAAAAGAAAAACAATACTATAGGCTATAATCAATCTTATTATACAGTTAGCCAAATGGCACATTCATAAATGTCGTTACACTAATTAAAAACCACTCTTTATTATTTTTGAAAATGAAGCCAAACAATATATTAAGTCTATTAAAAAATCCATCAACATGAAAACTATAAAAACATTGAATTTATGTACACTTTACAATGTTTTAGTATGAAAGTTTGTCTCCCCCTGGTGGTGTTTTGTTGGTGTATTGATTTGTATAGCACCAGGTTGACTTAATAAAGTCAAGTCATGTAGTTCATGTCACAAATAAAAGTATTTCCTGTTGTTTGTGTCACAATAAAAGTTTTTCCTGTAGTCTGTGCAATAATAAAAGTGATGAGGTAGTAGAAGTTGAAACCATGTTGCTTCCACTCCCACTGTTCTGATCCTCTCTAACCTTCTCTAAATATTATACCCGTCATTAGTAAGGTGTTATTTACTGTAGTATTCAAATGTGTTTCTGATGTGAAAATCCCACTCTAGAATAGTTTCTAAAATATACTGTATATTATTTTTTAAACATTATGAGCTATTCTTTAAACTTTAATTGGTAACTTGAGACGATTCACTAGATGTACAGCAATAACAGAAAGTAACAAAATAAGAGCGGTGTTCTTCAAAATAAAAGCACAACTGCATAACTTATAATGGACAAGACTAGCTGCCATTTACACTTATACCTCATAGAACTAGTAGGTATGTAAAAAGGTAAACGTACGAGTTGAAGGGTCATGTCCATTGTATTATAATGACTCATGGATTAATGTGGAGTGTTTTTTTTGTCCAACCTCAGAGTAACGACTGAACTGAGAGGGAGTCCAGTCTTCTTATTCCAAACGTTGGGACTATGATGAAATGATGAGCACTGTACATGTACTGTGACTATAAGGTCTCCTGTGGTGGTGGTGATGTCCTTATTGTCCAGAGCAGCCATGGTGTCACCACAGAGCAGGAAGATGGAGATCTGAGGCCGTTTAAGATCAGACTGAGCTGTGACTGGTAGTGGAGAGACTCTGTGCTGCTGCTGCTGCTGCTGCTGCTGCTGCTGCTGCTGCTGCTGCTGCTGCTGCTGCTGCTGTTAAAGCTGCTGCTGCTGCTGCTGTTAATGCTGCTGCTGCTGCTGTTGCTGCTGCTGCTGCTGCTGCTGTTAATGCTGCTGCTGCTGCTGCTGCTGCTGTTAATGCTGCTGCTGCTGCTGCTGCTGTTAATGCTGCTGCTGCTGCTGCTGTTAATGCTGCTGCTGCTGCTGCTGCTGCTGTTAATGCTGCTGCTGCTGTTAATGCTGCTGCTGCTGCTGCTGCTGCTGTTAATGCTGCTGCTGCTGCTGTTAATGCTGCTGCTGCTGTTAATGCTGCTGCTTCTGCTGCTGCTGCTGCTGCTGTTAATGCTGCTGTTAATGCTGCTGCTGCTGCTGCTGCTGCTGCTGTTAATGCTGCTGCTGCTGCTGCTGCTGCTGCTGCTGTTAATGCTGCTGTTAATGCTGCTGTTAATGCTGCTGCTGCTGCTGCTGCTGTTGCTGCTGCTGTTGTTGCTGTGTCTTTATCTGATCTCACTGTTTACACATGGTGTCAGGTTTCATCTGTCCATACAGGTGTAATACTGACAGATACCCAGCAGGTCGTTGTACTGCACCATGTGACTTCCTGTCTCTTTGTCACTATGAACCTCAAACTGTAACACACGCCCTCACTGAGTCATGTGATTTCCTGTAAACACAGATGAGAAGGAAGTGAAAATTAAAAAGTTCAGACGCCATTTTAGAGTGAACGGAGCAGAAGCAGAGAAACTGAAGTTTGAGACAAGTGAGTTTTAACACAACATTATTGTTATTATTGTTATCATTATTGTTGTCATTGTTGAAGCATCAGAGAGTGAGTCTGTCTGTGTGGACTGAGGAGGGAAGAAGAGT
The DNA here is from genome assembly GCF_905171665.1 of Trachurus trachurus. NCBI lineage: Eukaryota > Metazoa > Chordata > Actinopteri > Carangiformes > Carangidae > Trachurus > Trachurus trachurus. The sequence goes on from NC_139900.1 coordinate 2,393,955, forward strand.
CAGACGTAGTCCTACAGACGTCAGCACATTGTCTCAGTTTCACCTCGACACGACTTCTTCTAACTCAGAACAAACATCGACTTGAACTAAACGATGGCCTGAGAAAACTTTAGAGGTCAAAGGTCATTATAGTTGTCATGAGACTGAACTTATTGGGCCCTATTTTCCTGGCGCAACTCAGGGTGGCGCAGCGAGGCGAGCCCTGACGCAGCTGGCGCAGTGGCATTTTCCTCCAGTGCAACAACGTGCGCAGCGGATTCGGTAAATTGGCAGACTGCTGTGCGCTGAGATGGGAGTGGTCGCGCAGCAGGGGGAGGTGTCGACAGATTCGCCGTGGCGCAGTGACAATTTGTTACAGATAGACCGCGCGGAGAGTGCGCCGAAAGCTCGCCAGCTCCAACCTGGTCTAATCTCAGCGCAAGGCGAAGCGCAACCAGCGCAGTGGTAATTTGACTGCCCAGCGCGCAGTGCAGACACGTCACCAAGACCTCACAGGCAGATTTCCACACTTCCAGGCACATTTAAATGCAATTAACAACAATAATAATAATAATAATCATCACAATAACCCCTATTTATTGTATCTGAATCAGCACATACACCTATATCTATATAGATTGTCCCGTCACACTGATGGCAGATCAAAGGCTGTCGGCAGCGTAATGGAAACTCAGCCTGACTGAATTAACACAGATGAAACCAGGGAGGGACTGAGACAGCCGTGGATGTCCCAAGAGCAGGTGTTGACACTACACACTGTGCCGTTGCAGATGATCAGCTATTTATTTATTTACTTATTGATTTATTAGGGGCCAGCGCCGCATCGTCACGCGACCATAACAAATAAAACTGAAAACAAATAAACTATCATCTCTCACAGCAAACCACAATCAGCCTGGCATCATAGTGAGCAGATATTCACATCTCCATCTCAGGTAAATTCTAAAGAAAAAAGAAAAAGAGAGACGCTCCGTGATGCCTCCTTTCTGACAGCTGTTTGTTTATGTTGTGATTTGTGCACACGTGTTTAAATATAGGTTACTAAATATGAGTGTCTTTATTAATGGAAAAGGGGTGTGTGTGTTTTGTTTTTTGTTTTTTTTTTACTGGGCAACAGCTCTCAATATGTCAGAGCAAACATCATAACCTCCTCCCTCCCAGACTACTTTTGCATCATCTGCCCGTAGATGTGCTGAATGTGTATGCTGTAATCTGTATGTGCTGATTCAAATCTTCTCTTCCACGGTGAAATCAAACGTCGAGGAGAGGAGCTCATTTGATTGGTGAAGATCTGACTCGGCTGTTTCAAACCCACTCCACGCCTTCTCTCCTCCCTCTATGCCATTTGCGCCGGTGGGAGGGAAGTAGGCGGGATGCGCCCCGCTGCGTCTCGAAGGAAAATTGCAAACTGCTCCTGACCACTCCCCGTTGGCGAAGCGAACGCGGAGTGTCTTATCCGACACAGGCCTTGCACCTGCGCCAGTCTACCAAAGTAGAGCCCATTGTCTTGATAGTGTGTGTGTGTGTGTGTGTGTGTGTGTGTGTGTGTGTGTGTGTGTGTGTGTGTGTGTGTGTGTGTGTGTGTGTGTGTGTGTGTGTGTGTGAGGTTTCATCTGTCCATACAGGTGTAATACCAGGAGTTTCCCAGCAGGTGGCGCCATCCTGCTGTATAAAGAGACTTCCTCTCTCTGCCACTACTAAACTGCACAATGAGCTGAGGAAGAAGAAGACAGTTAAACAGTTCAGAAACTATTTAGGAATGAACGGAGCAGAAGGAGGAGTGTTTGAGACAAGTGAGTGTTAACACAACATTATTATTATTCAATTACTTCTTTATTTCAGACCCAAGGGGGTCCATATTACAATAAAAGCACAATAAAAAGAGACAGAATACGAGTAAAAAAGAAAAATACAAAATACAAAGTAGAGAGCCTTCCCCACTATTCAGTGTAGGCCTACATACAAACATGTTCTAAAATGATTCCACAGTCTGGACGAAAATCTGACAGAACTGCGTACAAATACAGCAATTAGGTCATTTTCTGATTCAGACGCCCTACACATAAATCTGTGCATCAGATTGCACAGAACAGCAGAGCAGGTGGGAACCCCGACACTGACAAACATATGGCTTACACTGGAGCTTCTTGGTGCTCTCAACAGTAGCCTCATGCTGTCATTATAAGCCACTATGAGCTTTCTTATACCTACTACCTACCTTGTTTATAGCGACACCAGAGGTGGGCCGTGTACAAAGGTGTGCAATACGCTTTAAAAAGTGAGATCGTTACAGATACAGAGTAGCCTACATGCTAAACTTACGACACAGCATGTTTGCTTGTGCATAGAGCTTACGACGCTGCCTGTACATATCTTTATCATCGGACAAGTCATTAACAATAATATACCCCAGATACTTGATCTCGCTACACACACCAAGTGCAGTGCCAGACAGATGGAAGTCAGGGGAGGTTGACTTTCTGTCTTCTCTGCTTCTAACAATCATAATTTTACTCTTACCAGCATTGTACTTTATGTCAAAGTCAGCACCATACTGTGTGCATGTTCTCAATAGCTGTTGGAGACCAGCACTGTAAGGGCTGAAGATGACCAGGACGTCTGTGTACATAAAGTGATTAATTAGTAGGTCACCAACCCTAAAACCTGTTTTTTAGTTTAGTTTAATAAGTTTATTTGTATCAGGGACAATGTACAAAATAACATTAGTCTCGAGATGAGACGAGATGCCTTGTACCGGATATAGCTTACTAGCTACTTTCCATCCGTAGTCCCTGGGCAGGTGAATAAGAACAATAGAAATATAAGAATTATCAATTTACATAGCATTCTAAACATCCATACACATATGCATATACACCCTCTCACACATCACAAACACTCAGGACATAGTCCTATTTCATATCAGTTAACAAAACATACAGTTATTAAAATACTTCACACTTTGCCAAGGTTAAGAATAATTTAGGCTGTACCACATGTATTCAAGATCAGAGACAAATCATTCATGTACACATTAAAAAGAAAGGGAGACAGGATTCTGCCCTGGCGGACACCATTGGTCACATGGAAGGGATCAGATGTCACATTCCCCCATCTCACTCGCATTGCCTGATGCGAGTACCAATAGACCAGGATTCTAATTAAAAAACCAGGGACCCCACTTTTAGACAATTTCAAGAATTATTTCACACGGTCGAATGCTTTAGATGCATCGATGAAGCACAAGAACATTGTAGAATTTTGCCTATTAGCTACATTTATCTAAGATTTCCTTTAGTTTTTGTTTAAAACCAAACTGGTTGTCTGTAGACATGATGTATCTCTCAAATCTACTCAGTAGAACTGTCTCCAGCACCTTGGACATGGCACTGGCCAGAGCTATTGGCCGGTAATTATCTGAGCTGTTCAGCTTCCCCACTTTATCTTTACGTAATAACAGGCACTAGCACAACAGAAATCATAGAATCAGGTAACACTCCGTGAACAAAAAAGCCTGTGTAGCACATAGCCACCAGAGGGCACGGTTTCTTACTGGCGAACTTAATATGTTCAGCTGTAACATTATCGAGACCACAGGCCTTATTATCTCTTAACTTTAGTATTGCTTCATGGACTTCATCAGAAGTGACGATAACATCATCATTATCAACTACAAACAGATTACTTGTTACACAGTTCATAATATATTCATATTATTATGGTTGTTGTTGTTGTTGTGAGTGTGAGATTTTGTCAGTTTCACCTCAACACAACTTTTTCAGATTCAGAACAAACATCGACCTGAACTCAAGTCGATGTTTGTTCTGAATCAAACTTTAGAGGTCAAAGGTCAAAGGTCGTGGTGACTGGATAAACATGGATTTAATGTGAAAGGAGGTCAACAACTGTAATATAGTGATGATAGTTTGTCCTCAGTGTATCTGGGTGTGACAGGTTATCAGACTCTTTGTGTGTTTCTGGTTTCCCTCTCAGACCGACTGAAGTCCTGAAGATGAGTGTTAATGTGGAGGAAGAGGAGGACGGACCAGAGTCTCCAGGATCCATCTGTCAGTCCATGAATAGGGACCGGTCCAAAGGAGATCCTCCAGACTTCAGTTCTGACACCGGACCAGGACCAGGGCCAGGATCCATCTGTCAGTCTGTGAACAGTGACCGGTCCAGAGATGAATCGCTTTGGTTCAGACCTGGACCTGGAACTGGACCTGGACCTGGATACATCTGTCAGTCTGTGAAGAGCGACCGGTCCAGAGATGAATCGCTTTGGTTCAGACCTGGACCTGGAACTGGACCTGGACCTGGATCCATCTGTCAGTCTGTGAAGAGTGACCGGTCCAGAGATGAATCGCTTTGGTTCAGACCTGGACCTGGAACTGGACCTGGACCTTCAGAGTCACGGTAAGAGACGGTTTCTACTCTAAACTGAGCTGAAGATGATTCTGGAGTTGCTGCAGCAACAGCAGCCAGTGGAGCTGTGACTGTGACATGTTGTTGATCCAGAAATGTCTTGACAGGAGGAAGAGGAGTGGTGTCTCTGTGGACCAGCAGCTGTCCAGCTGTGGTCTCTGTCAGGACGTCCTGAAGGATCCAGTCTCCACCAGCTGTGGACACTGGTTCTGCAGACAGTGCTTCACCTCAGACTGGGACCAGTCTGGTTCTTCAGGACCCCCCTCCTGTCCCCAGTGTGGAAAAAGACCCAGAACCAGAGGTGAGCTGCAGACAGCCAATCAGAGCAGCTGTGGACAAGGTGAGACTGAACATGTGTCTGCTGATGTGGTCACTTGTTTTCTCCAGAGTCATTGTTCCATCACACAGCACTGACATTTAAGATGATGATTCAAACCTTCTCTTTGTTGTCTGTAGTTTTTCTGTAGCTGATGAAAATAATCTGATCAGATTGTCAGACTCTCTGTCTTCAGTCTGACTCTGTCTCTTGTCTCTCAGCAGATCGTGGTCTGCAGGAGGTTTTAGATCAACATAAGATCAGTCTGAGGAGCAGATGTGAACGAGTGACTGAAGGAACTGAGGGAACAGGAAGTGGAACAGGAAGTGGAACCCTCCTCAACAGCATCTACACTGAGCTCTACATCACAGAGGGACAGAGTGAAGAGGTTAATACCCAACATGAGGTGAGACAGCTGGAGACAACGTCCAAGAAGAAGACCCTCCATGACACTCCAATCAAGTGCAACGACATCTTTAAAGACTTACCTGTCCACCAGAGAGAGGACGTCTCTACGGTCTCACCTGTCCAACAGAGAGACAAAGTCTCTACGGTCTCACCTGTCCAACAGAGAGAGGACGTCTCTACGGTCTCACCTGTCCGACAGAGAGAGGACGTCTCTACGGTCTCACCTGTCCAACAGAGACCCATCAGAGTGGTTCTGACCAACGGCGTCGCTGGTGTTGGAAAAACCTTCTCGGTGCAGAAGTTCACTCTGGACTGGGCCGAGGGCTTGGAGAACCAAGATGTCAGTCTGCTGGTTCTGCTTTCGTTCAGGGAGCTGAACCTGATCAGAGATCAGCGCTTGAGTCTTCTCGGGCTGCTCCATGTTTTCCATCCAACATTACAGAAGGTCACAGCAGAGCAGCTGGCTGTCTGTAAACTTCTCTTCATCTTTGACGGCCTGGATGAAAGCCGACTGTCACTGGACTTCAACAACAGGGAGGTTGTATCTGAAGTCACACAGACGTCATCAGTCAACGTGCTGCTGACAAACCTCATCCAGGGGAATCTGCTTCCCTCGGCTCTGGTCTGGATCACCTCCAGACCTGCAGCAGCCAATCAGATCCCTCCTACATGTGTCGACAGGGTAACAGAGGTCCGAGGCTTCACTGACGCCCAGATGGAGGAGTACTTCAGGAGGAGGTCCAGTGATGAAGATCTGTCCAGAAGAATCATCTCACACATCCAGACGTCCAGGACCCTCCACATCATGTGTCAAGTCCCAGTCTTCTGCTGGATCAGTGCTACAGTTCTGGAGCACATGTTGACCACAGACCAGAGAGGAGAGCTGCCCAAGACCACGACGGACCTGTTCTCACACTTCCTGCTGGTCCAGACAAAGAGGAAGAAGAACAAGTACGGTGAAGGACATGAGACGAGTCCACAGGAGCTGATGGAGGCCGACAGGGAAGTTCTTCTGAAGCTGGGGAGGCTGGCGTTTGAACAGCTGGAGGAAGGAAACATCATGTTCTACCAAGAAGACCTGGAGCAGTGTGGTCTGGATGTCACAGAGGCCTTGGTGAACTCAGGACTCTGTACTGAGATCTTCAAAAGAGAGAGTGTGATCTTCCAGAAAACAGTCTACTGCTTTGTTCATCTGAGTGTTCAGGAGTTTCTGGCTGCAGTCTACATGTTCCACTGTTTCACCAACAGGAACACACAGGTCCTCAAGAACTTCCTGGGAAAACAACATGATGGTTTAACCCTGGTTAACTTCCTGCAGGGAGCCATGCAGAAATCCCTCCGCAGTAGAAACGGCCACCTGGACCTGTTTGTTCGCTTCCTTCATGGCCTCTCTCTGGAGTCCAACCAGAGGCTGTTAGGAGGTCTGCTGGGTCAGACAGACAACAGTCCAGAAACCATCCAGAGAACCATCAACAACCTGAAGGAGATGAAGAGTGTTAAAATCTCTCCTGACAGAAGCATCAACATCTTCCACTGTCTGACGGAGATGAAGGACCAGTCAGTTCATCAGGAGATCCAACAGTTCCTGGAGTCAGAGAACAGATCAGAGAAGGAACTCTCTGAGATCCAGTGTTCAGCTCTGGCCTACATGCTGCAGATGTCAGAGCAGGTTCTGGATGAGCTGGACCTGAACAAGTACAAGACATCACCAGAGGGACGATGGAGACTGATCCCAGCTGTGAGGAACTGCAGGAAGGCTGGGTGAGTCCAGACATGATCAATATAATTATTATAGTTTTCAAGTTCAGATAAAACAGATTGAATTCATTCACATTATTTTCAGTTTGACTTTAAAACATTACAGGTCAGTTGTGTTTTTCTGGAGGTGCAGTGAAAACATGTCGATCTTCAGCTCATAGTGATCATTACTCTTTAATTATTTTTGTTTTTTTATGTTGACTTTTCAGTTTCATTCAAATCTTCCACCTCAGTGTTTCCAGGTGTTGGTGTGACTTCACATTATCAGTAGTTTTAACCCTTTATAGTCTCCAGAGGCAGCTGTGTGCAGTCTGATTGGTATCCTCAGGTGATGTCATCTTCAGACTCCGCCCACACTGACTCAGGTGACAGATTTAAAAAACATGGAGATTTATTTCTGTCCAGGTCGACTGCTCCCAACCAGGAGAACAGCTGGACTTAACTTCTTCTATCAATGGTTCAAACCCACAGCTGCTGCACTGAGATTATACTGATTCATCCAGTGTGACCAGTGTCGTATACTGAAATTCACAGCCAGCTAAACTTCCTCTGTCATTTTTCATCTGGATGGAATTTAATGCCAGAAATTGTGAAACTGCAAGAAATACAGAAACGATCAATTACTACAAGATAAAATAATACAACAAGTTTATATGTAGCCTAATACAGAGGTAGCGGATCTAACAGTCACAGATCTACCTGGAAAGTCCGAGATCACACCTCGCTCGTTTCAATAACAAATTACTCACGGATAGACTACGGCAGAGTTTGCAATCTACTAAGGGTAAATAATGATTTACTTACTCATATTGCCACTACCAAAGGCTAAAACAAACGTCGGGGAGGAAGAGCATATCTTGCTACAGTAGACTAGAGCAGTGTAAAAGAGAGTAAGGACACCTCCATTGACTCCCGTGGTAAGAGTTTAAGGGTTTAAGGGTTTAAGGGTTTTGCGCACCTAGTGGCAGGATATGGGTATTGCAAAAGCGCCCAGAAAATTCATTCACTCCAATGTATGTGTGTTGCCCATGTGCTGGTAAATTGATGAAAACGGCCGTGTTTTTGTTTTTAGGTGTCTTGGTCATATCAGATTATACTTATAATTTGTTTATTACAAAATGTAGATTGAAACATTCATGTAGATTTACTGGCCTACGTGTTAATGTTTATCTGTAAAGGATCCTCAATGATGCTATTAACGTGGGTGATCTATAAATGTCCTTAAATTATAGAAAACACCACACTGCTCATTCACCAACAATGCAGAGATGTCAGTTCTTGGGCGCTTTTGCAAAACCCATATTCCTCCACCAGGAGGCGCTTCCATTGAACCAATGCCTGTCGTTACTCTCTTTTCCAGTGCTCTACAGTAGACTAGCTCAGCTATAGAACAGGTAAAGAAAAACATATATATATATAAGAACTAGATGACTCACCCGCAGCTGTTTCCCAATGACAAAGCGTAGCCAGTACGGCGGCCATCTTGGGACGGGCAACTCTCTCCCTCAGAGCATTAAGCCTCTGCTGCATGTTCTGCTATAATGACCATAACTTGCTCAGTTTTTGACCGATTTCAAAACGGTTTGATTTTTATGAACATTTATGCAGTTATGATGCAGCATATTTAGAATCACGGATAATTTTAATAATGTTAGGTTATGCAAATAGTTAAAGTAATAGCTACATACTGATTAATTTTTCACAGAGCTATGAATCGTTTTTTTAGTGCAGATGACTGGATCACCATCTACTGCACTGTAACTGCAGCCAGAGTCGGAGCAAGTTGCCCGTCCTCATATGGCCGACTGTGAGCTACGCCTGCGTGTAGTCCGATCCACCCCCTTGAAGAAAAACATCAGGGTAGCCTACATCACTTCCTGTTAGCTGACACAAAAACCACAGATGCAAAAAACACATAAATGAACGTATTGCGCCCTCCACAGGCCCAAGAATGCAACTGCAAACACAAATGAACACAGTTCCAAGACAGAGATCATGATCAGCTGATCCACAATAAGAATATGTGACTGGTAGGTAGATCAGCATGAACGACCTGTAGTGTAGTTCCGCCTCCACCTGGTGGAAGAGAGACTGATGAAACATGTTTCACACAGGAGAGGGAGGGGCTCAGTGTGATCAGAGTCACTGAGCTACTTTAACCTCCAGCTCAGTGCACGAGGCACCAGAACAGCCTGAAGAATAAAGATCATCAACAACCACCTGTCACTGATCAGTTTGGACCTGCAGCCAAAACTGATCAGTGATCAGCTGTGGATCAATCAACTGAGCAGAGCCTCAAACAACAAACACAAACCATCGAGCTCACTTAAACATGAGTGATGAAGATCAAACTGAGAGGAGATGAGCTGGAGCTCAGATGTTCATCACATCATCTCGTCCTGTCATCAGATGCATCAACTGTGTCTTTACTGCAGCTTTCATCTCATTTCATTCTGACACGTTTCATATTTTCTCTCTTCACAGACTTGCTGATTGTGGACTCTCAGAGAGTCACTGTGAAGTCGTGGCCTCAGCTCTGAAGTCCAACCCCTCCCACCTGACACAACTGGACCTGAGTAGAAACATCCTGAGTGATTCATCAGTGAAGGTTCTGTGTGTTGGACTGGAGAGTCCAAAATGTCGACTGGAGACTCTGAGGTGAGTTCACTGACTGGACCTGTTGGACTTTTGTCTGTGTTCAGTTCAAATGTGTGAACAGTGTTGGGTTACGAGTTACAAAGTAACGAATTACTGTAACGATATTACTTTTTTGGGCAACAAAGTAAAGTAACGCATTACACTAAAAATATTGGTAACTACACTACTTTACTAGACCATAGGAACGCGCTTTCCTGCGTTACCCAAGCCGTGTTTGTCTGTAGTTTCGATCTGTTTGGTGCAGGTATGTGTGCATGTGGCCTGTGTGCTTGCTACCTGCATGAGCACGTTGCCATAGAGATCGATTTGAGTCGAGTGACGTTGCTGCCGGTGCGAGAGGGAAATGGAGACGGAGACTTGAGGTTTCGGCCAGTGGTGATATTCTCATTAATTTCAGTTCAGAGAGAGGCAAATAAACATATTGTCGAGCTGCAGCAGAAGAAACGAGGGAGATTATCTATGTGGTTGGTAAAAAAAAAAAAACAAACGAGGAAGAGCTGCAGTGTTCTGACCTGGTACGTATTAATTCAGTATCCACAGCCATTTGCGGCAAAGCTGTGCCAATTAAGACTTGCCTTTCAAACGTGCTAAATAAAGACACCCAAACTTACACCGCAATCTGTTTAATGTTAAAAATAATATTTACGTCTATTTGCATCTACTCCTCCCAATATTTTGCACGTTATATTTGCATATTCATCAAGACAAACACGCTAAATGGATTGCACGTGCAATTTTGCCCGTTTGAGAGACGGAATCCTGGGTGCGCCCGGTTAGATCAGCTGTGCAGTTAAGTTTGCACACGTTTTTGTACACGCAAACCTTTAGTACATCTGGGCCTAAGTGATGATACTAGGGCTATGATGTTTGTCCATGTATCTACTCAGTAAATTAAGTGAATGGGAAAGTAAAGTAATAAGTAGTGAAGTTACTTTTCTAATGCAGTAACGAGTAAAGTAATTTCATTACAATTTACAGAAGTAACGAGTAATAAGTAACTAATTACTTTTTTGAGTAACTTCCCCAACACTGTGTGTGAAGTTCAGTTCGAAGCAGCGACTGATTGTGACTCCATGTTACTGCAGCTGGTAAAAGGTGAAGGGTCAGAGGTCACTCAGAGTGTGATGATGATGGTGGTGATGATGATGATGATCAATCAATCAATTTGTTTATTTCAGGCATGTCAATGTAAATGTAAATCATCATCATCACACTTCATATTAGTTCAAGTAATACAATACACATGGCCAAAAGGGAAAGCGGGAGAAGCAAAAGCTGATCTAGTCCCGCCCCCATTACCCACAGAATAAAAATCTTTATCGTAATCTTTTCTTTTGCTTTTTACATTTTGACATAACATGTTACAGCAGTATGATGATGATGATGATGATGACGATGACGATGATGATGATGATGAGCTGCTCTCAGATGAAGCTGCTAACAGAACAGCTGGATCGGCCTCTGCAGCTGAAGCTGAGCAG